>NC_083767.1:8288766-8313766 GCF_963514075.1 Conger conger
ACTATTATTATTATTATTATTATTATTATTATTAGAACTGTATAGGATCTGGTGTAATACTACAGCGAGAATGAGAAGCAGCAGCCGGTGGAGGTGTGTAGACACACCGACGGAACAAAGGGAAGCCTTGTTTTGGCAACACTTGTGCCTTTTCTAGCGGTATATTTAGTTACAGCTTAGCGACTTCAGAAAGAGGCTCTGATCCAGAAATGAGTGGGTGGCAGTGGGGACCCGGTCGTGCAGTCTTCCTGGATGTAGATCAGACCGGGTCTGCTCTATGCGTCCCAACAGCTGCCTTTACCTCGCAATTTAGCCCCCCAGTGACAGGGTGGTAAACGGAAAAAACCCCGGTTAAAAAGCAGAAGCCACAAACAACTGGGCGGTTTCACTGCTAGTGTTGCGCGTCGAGCTATCCATGTGTAAAATAATGCTCAACGCCCTTTTCTTAAAATAAGTTCATTTAAAAATATGAAAAAAAAATAAATGAAATACATGAAAAAGACAAGACCTTGGCAATGTATTTCTATTAGTATGGGGGTACAAACGGTTGTGTCACTCAAAGTCTTAATTAGGTGCCACTGATTTCCTTCCACAGTCCAAAGACATGCAGGTTAGGCTACCTGGGGTGTGTGTTTGTGTGTGTATGTGTGTGTGTGTGTGGGGGGGGGGCAGTTGCTGTAAATGAGCATGTGTGCTCAGTCAACCTACTGTGTGTATTTAAAGGTTAAATTAAATTACATTTACATATTTAAATTAGTCAAGTATAATCCGGTGCTTATGAGTGTTCCACTTTAATGGCCAGCTCAGAAGAACTGATGTACACTGGGTGCACCTAACAATTTATGAAATATAACCCCCATTCCCCATATGGTATAATAACATGCTGTAAACAGACCTTTGGACCTGCATCTGCAATGCAGATCGTTGCTTTAGAAAAAACAAAAAATCTGAATTTGACCTTTTCAAATGCCCTTCTTGTCAACTGTCATAACCCAACAATTTTTCCATATTAAACACATTTAAAATGAAATATTAAAATGTAACTGAAACTGTCAGCGTTCAGCCTGGATTACGCTGTGTATTCCAATAAAATCATTTAGCGTGCAAGAACCCAAACGCTGGCAGTTAGTGCTCCGCTGTTTGTGGTCTTGTTTGGGGGATGACATCCAGCGCTTGAGCATCTTACCTCCCTATACTATTGAAGACATAGGGATAATTAACACAGGGGCATTGTGGGAAGAGGTGCAGTGGTGTCGGAGGACCCCGGGAGGGGTAAACGCACAGCCATTTTTGTGCTAAAAGCTCCACCGCACCCACAGAGATGACTCTGGATTTTTTTCCAGAATGTTCTGAATGAAAGCCAACACACAAGACGGCAGTTTACACAGTACACAAATAACTATTCGTTCATAGGCCAGGGCATAAAAGAAACAAAATTAGCATTTGCCGAACAAAAGAAAAAACACTTTTAAAAGAAATAAAAGTCAAACAGACCCAATGGGCGTACTAATGTACCATGACTTTTGGCAGTAAGTGATCCACGAAACGTTGCCAAATCTTTTAAAAGTAGTTTCTAGTGCAAGAGAAGCAAATGAATTGTAATGACCGCATTTAAACAACTTTGTATCCGTGTACTTGGCCGATACCTCGCGCTCTGATACACATTAGTCTGATTCCTCTCTGGAGCTACGGCGACTGTGCGTGCCGACTTTGGGAGCGAGGAGGTGGTGTGGCCACACGACACATCTCATTTGGGAACGGAGATAAAATTCATATTTTCTTTCCAAGACAATAAACTCCAGCGGCAGTGGAAGAGGGAAGTTGAGCCGAGCGGTGTTAACTGGACGTTCACAGCGAAAGGGTGCCGACTCACAGGCGAAAATGTGACATAAATGTGAGGGAATGCGCTCCCTTCATTCTGAAAGTGAAAAAGGGAAATCGCAGGAAATGGCTTTCAGTAATAGCTCATCCTCGTCCCTGTTTGGCTCTTGACAGTTTAATTAACTTCATAAGCACTAGGGGTAAAAAAATATAAAAAATAATAATCTCTTCAATATGGCACTTACAGTTGCTTAACAACACAAACATGGGCTTTGTCCCTGTAAGAACTTTTCACTTCTTATTGTTCTAAATTACCTTTGAACTCTGTTATGATTTGAAATGAATCAAACGAGTCGGGCAAATTTCCAACACTGAAACGTCTTCCAAGACATTGCACATTCTTGTGAATGAGAGGGGTTTATAACTATCCATTCATTTCATTTTTTTTTTATTGAGGGAAATTTGTCCGATGTTAGTAGCAGTGGGTAGTTCCCTTTTTCAAAAAATGTATTTCTGTCTTGAAAATACAGAATTGTTGTTGAAATGAGTCAAACGTACTCTTACCTCATTGGCAATATTTTAATCTTATTTAACCAAAAAAGTCAACAAAATAAGATTTAAGTCTCAATATGAGACTAAAATACTTTAAGTTGTTGGTTGACTTGGTTTTTTGCAGTGCACACTTGGGGACATAGCAGGAAGTGGTGTTGAGCTAGTCTTTTCAGCGGCCACACTAGTGGAGTGCAGCTGTCACACAAGTCGTGGTCAGGGACACAGTTTGTGAAGTGTGCCCATGTGTAGCATGCATGGTGGTGCAGTGGATAGCACTGTCGCCTCACAACCGGAAGGTCCTGGATTTTTGGATCCTGGTTTGAATGGTTTGGTCTGAATCCTGACTGGGGCCTTTCTGTGTGGAGTTCTGCCAGGTACAGTTTCCTCCTCACAATCCAAAAACATGCCGATTAGGGCGGATGACAGGGTGATAGTGTAAATCAACGTGCACTCAGTTAACCTACCCTGTGTTAATAAAGGCTAAATTACATTACATTAACTAAGAAATGTAATTATTTTTTAATACGAAAAGGCAAATTTCCGTTGAAGCCTCTGATGGCCGCTGAAGGAGCGTTCTGCCACATCGCAGTGCTGCAGGGAGGCCCCGGCTGGAATCTTTATGGGTGCGCTCAGGTTGTTAGTGTCGAGTTTTTAAAGGGGATTTATGTGCGTATAAAATGAAATCTCACACTGCAGGACCTGGGTGCTGTTGGGAAGTCTGGGGAAAGCTGAGGAGCTACTGAATTAAACAATGCACAATGTACGATTATTATTATTATTATCATTATTATTATTATTAGAATTAGTAGTTGTGGAACCTGTAGGAAAAAGTTGGATAGGGGAAGGTGAAATTTAAAGAGCAGCTTGTAAGTCCTGTAGCAATTGTTATTATTACCGAGGAGGGTCATTTAGCTTCTTCTAATATTGGAAGGGGGAGTGGAAATGTCCCAGCTACTGTATATTGTTGTATTATTATTATGTATTATTACTTGTAGTATTGCACAAGGAATTCTCATTAATAGTTTATGCAGCTGTGCCTGTATTTGTGATTAGCTTGCATTTGCAATGGTGCACCCATGTAATGTAGCCTGAATTTACTTCCATTTGATTCCAGCATTCATTACACACAACCCAAAAAGTGTTTTTTTTTTCATAAAAACAGTGATCTGATCCCTGAGTTTGGTGGACTTTGCCAGCACCTTTAGGAAATTCACAGAAGCATATTCACAGTAAATAAAGGCTCCCTCTGCTCTCTGTGATTCATTTTCATCGCGTTTCTGCTAAAAACGTTTTGTTGTCGTCGTCGCTTCCTTCCTCCCATCATCTGGACACAATTTTTTTAAATTACGTTTCCAATCCCTCGGAAAACACAAAACACTTGTGCCCCCCTTTCCTCCCGTTCCACCACACCGGTCCCCTCTCCCCCAGTCGAGCACTAATCTACAGACACCACCCCTCTCCCCCATTCGAGCGCTGAGCTACAGACACCACCCCTCTCCCCCAGTCGAGCGCTAATCTACAGACACCACACCGGTCCCCTCTCCCCCAGTCGAGCGCTAAGCTACAGACACCACCCCTCTCCCCCAGTCGAGCACTAATCTACAGACACCACCCCTCTCCCCCAGTCGAGCACTAATCTACAGACACCACCCCTCTCCCCCAGTCGAGCGCTGAGCTACAGACACCACAGTGTCCCCTCTCCCCCAGTCGAGCGCTAATCTACAGACACCACACCGGTCCCCTCTCCCCCAGTCAAGCGCTGAGCTACAGACACCACCCCTCTCCCCCAGTCGAGCGCTGAGCTACAGACACCACCCCTCTCCCCCAGTCAAGCGCTGAGCTACAGACACCACCCCTCTCCCCCAGTCGAGCGCTGAGCTACAGACACCACCCCTCTCCCCCAGTCGAGCGCTGAGCTACAGACACCACCCCTCTCCCCCAGTCGAGCGCTGAGCTACAGACGCGACTGGAGGACACCGATCTGCTGACGGGCTTGCGCGGGCCTGTCTCCATCGCCCAGATGTTATGTTTTGGCGGAAAGGAGAAGCGCGAGTCGATGTCCTGACGGTGTAGGAGGCGCTCTCAGTGAGTTTGGGTGCGTGAGTTTGGGCGCGCGGGTTTGGGCGCGCGGGTTTGGGCGCGCGGGTTTGGGTGCGTGAGTTTGGGGTTTGGGCGCGCGAGTTTGGGCGCGCGGGTTTGGGCGCGCGGGTTTGGGCGCGCGAGTTTGGGCGCGTGAGTCCCGCCACGCCGCCGCAGAGCTGTAATTTTCTCTAAGTGTGGCATTACCGCTCTTTGAGTCGGCCGAAAACAGCCATTTAGCGGCGGAGGGTTGAGGGAGAGGGGCGACCCTGTGTTGTGAAGCACTTGAGGAGGGACTCAGAAGATGTAATTCCTATGAATCACGGACAGGCAGTGCAGGGCATTATTCTCAGACTGAGCGCTAGCTTTAACAAACCATGGGTGGTCTCCCTCCCTCCCGAGCAAACGCGTCCATTGCTCTCCTTTCTTAGAAGGCTCCAGTCGGGAACTTTTTGTCTCGAAAAAAGCAGTGGGCCCCCTTTCATCAACTATATCACACCCCCCTCACCACCCCCCTGCCCCCCCCCCCAACCCCAACCCCAAAACCCCCCAACCTTGGCCTCCAGTAGAGAATAATTTCATGTTCAACTATACATTCCAAATCTTGAGCTTGGACATGCATACAACATTGTGTACAAGTGGTTTTAATTGATCTCTAGTAGCAAAGAGGAGGGGGAAATAGAAGATATTTGTTTCTATTGCATGATTAGCAATGCCAGGCTGGAATATGAAATAACAAACACTTATTCACTAATCTTTCCACAAACACGCTCTGAAAGAAACAATGCAAGTGAGCACATTTAACCAGTCAATGTTTTTACTAGTTGTTTGTTATGGTATTCCCACGATGTGCACGAACATAAGGAAAGAACATATGAAAAAATAAGGTTTTGCATTCCTGTCACCGGCTGCTACGGTTCCCATCAACCTCCGGCACGTTAGCGTTTCAGTCGTGTTAGCGTTAGCGTTTCCTGGGCCTCTGTGGAAGGTGGGGAGGTTGTGGTGTGGTCGTGTTAGCCTTAGTGTTTCCTGGGCCTCTGTGAGGAGGTTGTGGTGTGGTCGTGTTAGCGTTAGCGTTTCCTGGACCTCTGTGGAAGGTGGGGAGGCTGTGGTGTGGTCGTGTTAGCGTTAGCGTTTCCCGGGCCTCTGTGGAAGGTGGGGAGGCTGTGCTGTGGTCGTGTGGGGGGGGGGCGGAGGGGAGGGCGATGCGAGACCCGGTCGGTCGAAGGCGATGCTTTAAGGTCAGAGCGCACCTCTCGCTCTCGGCCCCTGGGCTTCCTGTCTGAGGCCCGCGGTGCTGTTTTAGGGCCGGGATGCCAGAGGAAGTGGAGCTCCGAGTCTGACTGGGATGGAGGAAGCAGTCTGTGAGAGCCCAGCCTTAGCTCACCAGATTCCACCACTGACTTCAGCTAACCAGTGACAGCTCTGTAAACAATGAGTGAACAAAACGTCTTCAGGGGGGAAAGGGGGGGGGGGGCAGTGAGAAAGGGAGCGAGGAGGGGGAGAGAGAGAGAGGGAGAGAGCAATGAGAAAGTGAGAGAGGGGGGAGAGAGGAGGGGGAGAGAGAGAGAGAGGGAGAGAGAGCAATGAGAAAGTGAGAGAGAGAGGGAGAGCAGTGAGAAAGAGAGAGAGGGAGAGAGAAGCAGAGAGCAGGGCGAAAGAGAGAGAGCCGTGAGAGAGCTGAGAGAGAGGGGGAGAGGGAGAGAGGAAGTCAGAGAGAAGGGAGAGAGAGGGAGAGGGGAGGGATAGCCAAAAGGGAGAGGAAGAGGGAGAGGGAGAGGGGGGAGAGAGAGAGGGAGAAAGCGAGTGAGGAGGCAGGCTTTTCCTTTTCTGGTAGTTATCGCTGGTGAAAGGCAGAGCAGGAATCCTTTGTCCTGCTGCGGGTGAGATATACGCCAGACAGAGGAGGTGGTGGGGAATCGTTCATGGGCTAAGCAGCGACAGAGCTAAGGTACGCAGGACATTTCTTACCCCTCCCCGTGCGCTTTCTCGCAGAGAGATTTACGGTGTAAGGTTCGGGTGTTTTTTTCTTTTTTTTTTTCTTGGGTGGTCCAAGGGTAAGAGAGTTTAACACACCCTTGGCGTTTTAGCACGAGTGCGTTTCTGCTACTGATTGAGTTAACATCCTGCCGTTTCTCCCGCGACGTCCTCCCTCCCCGTCCCTCTCTTTCTTTCCGAACTCTCCGGGTTTTCCGGCGCGGTGAGATCTGGAGATTAGCGCAGGTATTTACACGAGGCTGCGGGGCATGGGATTGGGAATGTTATCGCAGACACGAAGGCCCTCATAACTTCAGAAACAAATTTGTTTTGCACGTCTTTGAGCGTTCACATAGTGAGCATTTCTGTTTGTGGGGACGGCCCGTCCCTCTCCTAAAACTGCAGGGTTCACTGCCTTGAGTTTGAGAACTATTTTTGAAACCTTATTGTGTTTGTCAACGTGCCAAATTTGACCAAACAGAATGTCAGCCTGTCTACTGAGAATTGGAGAGAATTGGCGCACGGTGTCTTTGAGATCTTTTCCTGTCGTTGGTTGAAAGCCTGCATTTGTGTACATTGCATCTTTTAGGTGCATCAGCTGAATGCTCAAAAGTCACCAAATCTCAAAAGCGTGCAAAATGAACACAACGCTTTGCTGGTTATCGGGTATTACGAAGAACCTTAAACCGCACTGTATTTTCAGATACAGATGAGTTTTCATAAGTTCATAATTCTTGGAGAAATGCCAACTATGACAAAACACCTCCTCTGGAGTGAGAATGAAGGCTGGATGTAAAAAAACGGTGAAAGAATTGGGTCAAATATGAATTATCTTTAACGGACATTCGTTTAACCAAACGACCCCTTTTGGAGGAGCAGGATTCAGCTGTGGCTTTGGCTGGGTATCTCTGGCTGACTGGGCTCTGCTATCTGTACCTTGACTTCCTCTTCGGAGGGACGGGGCTCAAGAGACAACAGGATGCTGGACCCGGGCGGGGCCCTGCATGCCAGAAGCTTGCCAGATGTGCTGAAAATAACCACTCAGCAAACGCACATCATTTCTGCGCAAGAATGTCAACACAGTGCTTACCACAAAAACCCTGCAGTAACACTCTCAAATAGAGTTTATGGGTTAAAAAAAGAGGTCAACGGATGTTTAAACTCATGTTTAACGAGTACTTTCTCAATACCATGAGTGTATTCACATTTATATTCAATTCAATTCAATTTTGTTTGTGCAGCATTATTTACAGAAGACTGTCACAACGATGCTTTGCAGAGTAAAATGTATATGAGGATGGATGGTACATTGCTAAATAATTTTTTTTTTTTATTAAGCACATGAAAACATATACAGTGTGTACCTTTTTTTACCATTTGACGCAAGACCCACAAATAAAGAATAAGAGTTTATGCATTAAAAATAACAGGGTTCAGCAGTTGGTCAGTCAGACGCATGTAGAGGATGTATATACTCCGCTAGTGTATCCCTGAGGGTCGCCAGCCCCCAGCGGACCGTCTGCAGGGTTGAGGTGGGTCACAAGATGCATGTGAAAAACACGTCCTCTCATTCCATATTTGAACATATGTGCGGCTAACGTTTGAGTAGGGGTGGGGTCAGAGAAAATGTCTACACTCTTGGGGTGGCGGGGGCTTTGGGGGGTGGCGGGGGGGCTCAGAGGAGTTTAGGAACAGCCATGTAGCCCCCTCCATGGGGAGAGAGAGAGAGCATGGAGGACTATTTTGAGAGTGACTGTTTGTGTGAAAGCGCACCGGAAAAGTCCTGTCGCTGCAGATCCCCCTGTGCTCATCACCTTCGATAAAACTGCAGGTGATGAGCAAATTCTGCCACGAGGAAGTGACAGGGCCCTTCCTGACGGCACACACAGATGTTATTGTATCTGCAGTCTGGGTTCCATTAAAACCCGCCCTCGACTTTAACTCTCATTAAAACGCCAAGCACTTGTCCCTTTTCATCACAAACAGTTGTTGGCGAGGTTTCACTGCTTTGGAAAAGGAAGTGACATGTGTTTTTATCAAAACCAACTCAAAACTAAGGACAAATATTTATGTCCAGAAGTTTTTTTTCCCTTTTCTCCTCCTTATAAAACATTACTCCCGTCCATCATGCAAATTCATTTAATCCAAAACACAGTATGTTGGCCAAAGAAAAAAGTAAAACATGCTGTCAAACACTTTGACACCTGAGCACTGAGTTTTTGTTTTATGGAGTGTGATTAGCATTAGCTAATAGCGATGGCTAACAGTGATGGTTAACGGTGATGGCTAAGTGCGATGGCTAAGGGCGATCAGTAACTGTGATGGCTAAGGTCAATGGCTAACAGTGATGGTAAATGGCGATGGCAAACAGTGATGGCTAAGGGCGATGGCTAACAGTGATGGCTAATGGCGATGGCTAACAGTGATGGCTAATGGCGATGGCTAACAGTGATGGCTAATGGCGATGGCTAACAGTGATGGCTAATGGCGATGGCTAACAGTGATGGCTAATGGCGATGGCTAACAGTGATGGCTAAGGTGATGGCTAACAGTGATGGCTAAGGTGATGGCTAACAGTGATGGCTAATGGCGATGGCTAACAGTGATGGCTAAGGGCGATGGCTAACAGTGATGGCTGAGGGCGATGGCAAACAGTGATGGCTAATGGCGATGGCTAACAGTGATGGCTAATGGCGATGGCTAACAGTGATGGCTAAGGTGATGGCTAACAGTGATGGCTAAGGTGATGGCTAACAGTGATGGCTAAGGTGATGGCTAACAGTGATGGCTAAGGTGATGGCTAACAGTGATGGCTAATGGCGATGGCTAACAGTGATGGCTAAGGGCGATGGCTAACAGTGATGGCTGAGGGCGATGGCTAACAGTGATGACTATGTCCTTTTCAGCCTGAAAGGGGGAGCATGGATCCAGTGGCCATTATGGAAGATGACTTTGAACGTCGCCGGGAGATGAGGAGGCAAAAGCGCGAGGAGATGCGTCTGGAGGCGGAGAGGTAAGGTGCACCTGAGTGCAGGTAGAACCAGGTCAGCCTGTGTAGAACCGGGTGAGCCTGGGTGGAACTTGGCTAGTCTGTGTAGAACTGGGTCAGCCTTTATAGAACCAGGTCAGACTGTATGTGGATCGGGTCAGGCTGTGTAAAACCAGGTCACAGCCTGTGTGTAGAACCGGATCAGCCTATGAAGAATCGGGTCGGGCTGTGTGGAATGCATTGGTGCCAGCATCAGATCCAGTCAAATCAGCAAAAAGGCAACAGAAATAAGATTTTAAGTCTCAATATAAGACTAAAATGCCTGTTGAGATTGGCTCATGTTGGTTAGCCATTTTGCACATCAAGAGACGCAACCGTCTTGCCAGGCTATTGACCAAGGTCCCCAGCCATAGGGAGCAGTCCTGCTCTCACTGCAGCTCAAAGTGACGTGGTCTTCTGTAATAGATGTTCTGGAGCTCGCTCACATTTCCAAACTCATGTACATGATCTCTGCTGTGTGAGTGTTCATGCAACCCTTGCCTCGCTCAGTCAGTGTCTAATCTGGGGCCGCGATCGTTAGGGGCAGCGGTAGATAAAAGCATTTAGTGGACACATAAAGCTCTGTCAAACAATGCGTGTGATTTAGGGTTATGGTAGGTACAGGAAGATTTCAGTCTGAGCGGAGTCCGCCGGGAGGGTGGAGTCTGCTACGGCCCTTAAGTGCATTACCTATGCGGCCGGCGTGCTCTCAGCCGTCTGAAACACCTCCAGCCCCACCTTCTAGTGCTCAAGATGGCCTCTGATCTTCACGCCAAGTTGGAACCAGTGAGCCCCCCCCCCACGTTGTTGGACTTACTTCAAGGTTTTGGGATTTTTTTTAAAGAAAAACAAAAGGACAGTCAATATCTACTGGCCGTCCTCCTCCACTTTCCGAAAGATGTTAAGAATGTCTCCGTAACGAGTCTCAATAACCCTCACCCCGCCTGTCCCACGGACAGAGAGATGTTGCATCTCAGATTGAAATAAATAAATAAGTCTTTCAACTCCCACTTCTCACTAGTTATGCAGGATATCTTTAGCCCCAATAATGCAACGTTTCAGGAATGCTAGTTTTCCTGCCAGTGGGTGGTGGTGGTGGAAGGGGGGTCAATTCAGTTCTTGTCCCCATGAGAATTTCTGTCCAAGCATCATCTCATTTTGTTTGTGGTCAGGATGATTGGAAGGGGGGGCTCCTGGCACGGACTGGCAAATGTGTAGCCTATACGCTCATTAGGCTATAATCAATGTAGAGGTGTTTTTTACTTTTTAACTGAAGCAATTCAGCACTATACTAGACATAAAGGTGTGCAAAGTGCCTGAAAAGGTATGCTGGGGTGGTACCCTATAGATACATACATTTATACATGTAATGAATTAGTACCTTTTTTGCTTGGTAAATTCATTTGTACCCAAAGATAACATTACTGTACTTTCAGGGTACATTTGGAACCTTTGATCCTTGAAGAACAGAAATGTACCTCTACTGTCACTGTAATTGAACCGGCACCTTTTGGGTAATAAGCCCAGTTCTCTAACTATTATAGCACCCTGGCACAGATCGGTTTCCCTGTTAGTCAGCGACAGAACGGCGACTGTCGGTAAATCTCCCCTAATCTGGGGCCTCTGCCCAAGAAGTGTCAGTTACAGCGATGCAAAATAGCACTTTACAGCTCAGCTCAAATCTGGACATGTTGACAGGCCCGTTTCATACATTTGCCAGGATATTTGATAGTTGACAGTTGCTAACAAGAGTTGTTGATTCTCTCACTTCTTGCTGGGCTGTTTCTGGCCCTATGAGACTAAGTTTCTGCACATTTGAGCTACTATCTTGATTGGCCAAATTGCCTGAAATTTTGGTTTTGCTGGATCTCTCTCTTCCACATGCAAGACTCTTGAGTAAATCTGGCCTTAAATGTCCTGTAGATACTGGCTGCTCTTCTAAACTGGGTGAATGCACGTATGGACCTCGTTCTGTTTGCCATTCAGGACCATATGCTAAATGTAACGCTGTGTAAATTTAATGTAATGTGAATGAAGTGTAATGTTTTGGCTCCACTGCAGTCAGACAGAAGGCCATAAAGATGCCACTGTTAGGGTGGGCAGAGCAGTGCTAAATAGGGTGTTCAGTAACAGCTAAAGGGAATAGCACCGCCTTTAGAGAAAATGACCTGAAATTAATTGGATTCAAAATTCCTCATTGGTGCGGGGCTTCAAGATGGCTCATCCTGGTAAGGCACTGTTTCAGTATGTGGATGGGCCCCATAGTCTGGTATCTTTTAAGGCTGTGTTCCAGTGTGTGGATGGGCACCATGGTCTGGTATCTGTTAAGTCTCTGTTCCAGTGTGTGGATGGGCCCCATGGTCTGGTATCTGTTAAGGCTCTGTTCCAGTGTGTGGATGGGCCCCATGGTCTGGTATCTGTTAAGGCTCTGTTCCAGTGTGTGGATGGGCCCCACAGTCTGGTATATGTCAAGGGTCTGTTCTAGTCTGCTTGCAAAAGCTTCCCAAGAAGTGACGTCTTCAACTGGTGGACTGTGAGCGCAACTAGTAGTCTCTAAGCTCAACTGGTGGAGTATGAACTCTAGGTAGAAAACAGACGGTGGCGTGACATCATTGCAGAGGAGAGCATAATGCTCGTCTACGCTCATCTGAAAATAGCAGGGGCTGCTGCACCAATGAATACGATTGAGTTTTCCGAATATGAGGGGGTAAAAGCATGAACGAAAACCACATGGAACGTTATGCATATGTTTCAATTTGGAATTCCCAGTTGTATTCACCAGCAATTCTGGTGAATACAGTTTGGTATTCTAAACTGGGGGGGGGGGGACATGGAAAAACCACATTATGGATATTTTTCAATTTGCAAGTTGAATTTCAATTCATTTCCTGAATAAAGAGGAACTGAACTGAGTCCAGGTGGACTGGGTTGAATTTCCTGGACAAAGGGTCAGAACACCCAGTTCTGCCCACATAATGGAGTTAGCATTTTTGGCACTGCAGATATTACACACATTCATATTGAGAAAACCATGTCAATCTGCCACGTCAATGCTTGGAAATGTTCGCGAACACTGGCTTTCGCCTTTTCGTATCGAAAGACCATGATTGGGTTGCTGTACAGCATGCTAACACTTCCATATATGGGAAATTGCATGCCATGTTTACTTTTATTACGCTTGTAAATTACCTTTGTTGATCTGGTTTCTGTCATGAATTGCAGTTAAAAGTTGGAAAAGGACCGGCTTGAATAAGCTTGAGCTTTTACAGCAACTGAAATGAGCCAGTTCAGGGCCAAAAGGCACATGCCAAATTTTTAAACGATCTGCATTTTCTTACGCTAGAGAAACTAATTGCTTAAAAGTAATTGAGTAGTAGGTTGAACGTGGCAGTCTATAAATTCATTTAGTGGTTTGTTTTCACAGCACAACATGAAATCAGCTGCATTTCTGCTGTTGGCACCTTGAAACTACACTGGAAAATTTGGAACTGTCAAGCGTCAAGAATAAAATGCTAAATATGGAGTTTTGTAGAAATGTAACAGTAGTCGTTTTTTGTTGTTTTGGGCATGTATGATTGCAGAGGGTTATTAAAGATTGTTTATGGTTGAGTGGGCAGATGACATGCTAGTTTAATTTTAGAGGAACATTTGACAGGCTTGGATTCAATTATTATTATAAATATTATTATTATTATTATTATTATTATTATTATTATTTTAAACCCTCTTTGTTCATATTTGTTCAAGTTAATATTGGTTATTGTTACTACATTTTCTAAACTTCTTTTAGTGAAATTAAACATGTTATTTGTAAGTTAAGAAAAATATTGAGACTTCATTCTAAATTAAACCACAAAAAAAAACTGCTACTTTTCAAACCATCATCATCTATTAAAAATCAATCCATTTGATTTGGCGAAACCTCATCGGGTAGACGCGTTTCTCCGGGGATTCATAGACGGTGAGATCGCCAGGCCCGAGCAGTAAGAATGTTTACTGTGAGGGTGGCGCGGGTGGTTTTCCGAGTTGCTGGAGTTTCCCTTCCCTCCCGATTGTGCTGCGCCGGCCAGCCATATAAGGGCCGTCGGGCGGGAGGACGGATCGCATCAGCTCCTGGTGGGAGTCTGAGGAGGACTGATCTCTGACGTCCGGCCCCGTCACCGCCACTTCACTTCTGCCGTTTTAAGGAAAGCAAGCTGCGGTCCCCCCCCCCCGCTCTTCCACCTGCCCCCCTGTTTTTTGTCAGAGTTCACTTTTCCATATCTGAGGTCCAGACAGGTTTTCGCAGGCAATCTGCATCACTTACAGTGAGGAGCAGTGCGCCTGCCAGTGCCAACTTTATCTCACTACCCTCGTGTTCCCGTAGATTAGTTCAGTTGTTTGAGGCGTAAACATTCCCTTTAAGTGGCCTCGTTGTCAGCACATAGTTAAGCCGCAAAAAAAAAGTATCCTAATAAGCAAGGCGTCAAATCCACAACGCGGTTCTGGGATTACGTATAGATCTACAACTGTTTCACATTATTTGCCTTCTTCAGAACAGTGTGTGTAATTGTTGCCTTCAACTTAAACGTTGGTTTTAAAAGCTGGGCTGTGGTGTGCGTGACTCTTCTTGCCAAAAAAAGCAAATGGAAATACACTGACGAAGAGTAGGCCGCAGTCGTTTAAAATCTCGCTATGATATGATTTTTAAGGTCAAGTGATTGAAATAGCATCTTGATAAACACATCGTTAACAGTGAGGAAACGATATGCTGGGAACCAGGGGACTGAAAGTGTAAAATTAGCTGGCCCCATTACTAATCCATATAACATTTATGTTATGATGATTACTTACCATGTTGGCTAGGTAAGGCCAATGGACCACATGCAGAATGTAAAGCTCTACAAATTCCATGTCCATGTACGTCTATGTATTGATGGTTTACTTCCTGTGAGCTACTGCCAGTGTATTAACTTTTCCACCATTCACTGAGATTACCTTAAAATTGCTAGTTTTTAATCCGTTTGTTGTGGTCGGTTTCTTTGATCAGTTAGAAGCCAGGGCAAAGATGACCAGACACACACCGCGTCAAACCTCTTAAGCGGATAGGCTACAGCGACAAGCTTGTGACCAGCAGAAAAAAACAAGTCTAATAAATACCTAATAAAGTGCTCAGTGAGTGTATTTTATAGATAATTTATAATCGTTCAGTGTCTGCTGAATGACTTAGGCTGAAGTGCTTTGCCCCAAGGGATAATGGAAGGCTAATTATTTTACCATGGGAACAGAACTTCCAACATATAGCCAATTTTTCTTCTACTCCCAGCCACTTTTCAGGAGTATCAGACATATCGAGGTGGTCTTTGCTGCGTCGTAACAGTGTGAGAAACTTTCAGAGGAACAGCTGCAGTTTCTCGCTAAAAACCACAGATTGCCAAGCAAACTGCAATAGCAACAACAAAACAACTAAGCCATATACAGCACAGGAAAAGCTAAAAGTGTAACCCAGGAAACGCTTTTGGGTTTTGTTCCAAGGAAACACATTCGATTTTAAACTTATTGTCAAAGTGTCTGGACTCATTTGTGTTTTTAGTCTTTCCTGGTTATGTGGTTTCGTTATTTTAATGGACACAGAAGTGGTTTTGTAGCTCACAAATCGAACTCTTAACTACATTCCTTCTCAGGAGAAAAGGTTCTTTAATGATAAAACTGTAGTTTTAGTGTTTTTCTCAGCTGTTGTTGTCATTGGGAATGATTAGCAGAAAGAGCTTGTAATTATGTTGTCACTTCCTCCCCAGGAACTTTTTTTATGGCCTTGGTGCATTCCTTATTACCCACACTTTTCATTAACATGCATTCATACAACAGCTTTCTCCATCTAAAACGTTAACTACTGCCTGCTATAGCGCTGCCGAGTTCCCTGCTATAAACTGTAAACTATAAACTATAAAGAGCAAAGGTCAAATATAATGACCATTTTCCTCCACTGTTTGTTTAATTCCACAGTGTATGTATACATGGCAGCATTTAATGGCGTATCCATATATGCCTTTCTCTGTTGTGGTATTCTGCTGTATGTATTACGGTTTATGCATTATGTATACCGTACGTGTCACTGTACAGCTCAACAGATACAAGATAAGCAGGAGGGTCAATGCTAAATTAAATAGCCTGTGCAGCAGTGTCTCTCTTGACCTTTGACACAGGAAGTGAAGTGAGTAGGGAGGCTGTGGGTCTTCGGTGATTAGCTTTGCAGATGTAAACTTCCTACCGTGTGTTGTCTGCGTGGAGAAAGTTTTGTCTCAGGACGGGCCTTGCTTGCCGCTGGACAGTGGGGCCTGCAGTGGCCCTTCCTCCTCCACCCACAGACTGGGAGAGCTCAGCTGTGCCAGCATGGAGGCCATCTGTCTGTATAGCACTGTGGGCCCTGCTGAACAAAAACAGCGCAAGCTAGGTTTTGAAACAGCTGGTAGCTAGTTGAGTAGTTCAGACCAGCTCCCAGCTCGACGTGGTTTAGCTGGCTGAGCAGTTCAGACCAGCTCCCAGCTCTACATGGTTTGACCAGCTAAAGCTATGTTTTGAAACAGCTGGCAGCTGGTTGACTAGGTAGTTAGCTCAGACAAGCTCATACCTAGCTCGACAAGCTTGTGACCAGCTTAACCAGCTCAAGTTTTAAGATGGCCAAGGCTGGCATCTCTGGACTTTACAGGAGAGGATTGTTTTATTCACATTTGTTAGTAAGTCAGGGGGCATGCCAACTTAAGGAATACGAGTTCAGGCTGCTCCTTAGTTCACATAGTTCAAATATTTACTTTTTTTTTCTTTTTTTTCTTTTTTTTAACCAAGGCGTTGAGGA
This sequence comes from Conger conger, assembly GCF_963514075.1. Taxonomy (NCBI): domain Eukaryota; kingdom Metazoa; phylum Chordata; class Actinopteri; order Anguilliformes; family Congridae; genus Conger; species Conger conger. The sequence continues at coordinate 8,305,059 of NC_083767.1, forward strand.
AAAAAAGCATTTACTTATTTGTTGAACAGTTAAGTCCACAGTATCGGAGCAGTTTCCCATGCACTTCTGCCGCCCGCCGGTCCCGGTGAGGCATTGTTTTAGTGCCGGAGGAGGAAAAACCCGAGGAAGACAGGCAGGCTGGTGGCTGCAGGGGCCTGCAGTTTCTCACACTCCAGCCTGGGGCCTGCTCGGCTCTGGGCTTCTTTCCCGCGTCGGAATCATCCTGCCTCCCCGCTCGGAGCGCCGGGTCAGGGAAAAAAGCTGCAGACTCTGGAATGTTTTGACTGCTGTTTTTATTTCGGAACAGAATATTCCTCCGGAATGTTCCAGTGTTCGGTGTCTGAGAGGAGGAGGGGTTTTTTTTTTTCTCTTTTTTTTCCTTTCTTCATCTACTTCTTTTTCTTTCCCTCCCTCAGGAGACAAATAACCCTCCCTGGCCATTACGCGGCTCTTTTATGGGGCAGCTTACCAATCAATGTACGTACAGTACGCATTTTCAAAAGGTTTATGAGCGCTGCCGGTGACTACAAAAATGTTCAAATTAACACTCTTAAAGCCAGCTGCAGTTCACAGTTATGGAATTGACTATGACTAGCATGACAAACTTCATAAACTATGACGTAAACACATACAGTACACAAGCGTGGTCCAAAAGTACTTATTTATAGATGATACCAAGTACAGTAGAACTGGTTGACTTGTGCCACTAACTTAGTATTACTACTTGACTAGTCGACCATTGCGGGCTCTGAAGGCAGTACTGTTGTGGCCTAGTGGAACTAGGATGTTTCTTTTTTCTCTTTTGCTGGGACTTCTCCAACAGAAACAATGCTGACATTTTTTTCAGCTGATCTTCGTTTCGACTAACCTTTCTCAGTTCACTACCCCCAATGGGGTGTGTTTAATTTCTGTTCTCTCTGAGGTCTGACCCCACCGCTCACAAACACACAGACACACATATAAACACACACACACAAATGCACACACACAGATACACACACGCATAGAGACACACAGATACACACTCACAAAAAACATACACAATCTTTCCTGTACAGACACACACAAACACAAAACACACACACTCTCACCCAGTCACACGTACACACGCACCCCACGGACACACACACAGACACCCACATACACACACACACACACACACACACACACGCACCACAACATCTGTAAATCATTCCAGGAGAAGCCAGGAAGAGCAGAGAGGAAATAATGTCCGTCCGTAATCAATGGTCCGTTTCAAACTCTCTCCCCCCCGCTCCGTGAACCTGGGGGGCTGAGGCACCGTCACGCTTACCAGGCCCCCGTGAAGGAGCCTTTCTGCCGGGCAGCGGAGGAGAGGGAGGAGAGGAGAGGGAGAGAGCGTAGGGCTCAGCGTGGGAATGAGGAGCTCTCTTGGATCCTCGGAGCAGGGCCACGGTGAAGGTCCTTCCTCTCTGGCCCGCTCTCTCTCTCTCTCTCTCTCTGTTTTTATTGTCATTTTTTAAATGTTTGGCTGCCGTTACTTCTTTGTGCTAACAGCGCTCCGGCCGCTCTATCTGACTGGAGTCATCTGGTCTCCTCTGCAGCAGGCGGTGAATGCACTTCCTCGAAGACGCGTTTTGTCAGACCACTCTGAGTGCTGTTGGAATATCTTACGAGATGCCGTTTTCATCACCGTGAATCAATTTGTGAATGAAAAACCGTGTGCAAAGTTGAACTAGCTCCTATGCTTAAGCTTTTTTTTTACCCCCACCAGAACTAAACTATTAAGAATTAGAATCCTAAGCAGTTTAATAAGCTGTTAAAATCTCTCTATGAATGTTTGCCAGTCAAGTGAAATATTTTATACACTCTGCACTGGAAGAACAAGATGGTTCTCGGAATGTTATTGTTTTCGGGGGAATGTAGCAGTCTCTCTCTCTGTCTTTCTGTCTCACTCTCTGAAATATTTAGCTTTTTGCTTTGATTAACTAAATACAGTTATGATAAGCTATGACACACACACATAAATATGTGGTGGCCCTATTAGTACTTTAATAAATAAATAAAGTTCACTTAACTCACTTAACTTTCACACTAAAATAGATGATTATGCATCGGATAGTAAAAGCACTTCAGCATACAGTACATCTCTGGCGAGTTTCTTTGGAGAAAAGCTGAAAATAATTATAAAAACAAAATAAGGAAACACAGAATTACCGAGAATTGAAAGTTGTCTGATCTTCAAAGAATCTGAGCTTTCCAGTTTCGTTTTTTCTCTCCGCTTTTCCATACTTTGGCTGATAAATCACAAGCATTTTTTTTTTTTTTTTTTTTTTACCAAAACACATGCTGCATTATCTGCACTGGAAAAAAATGGCAGATGGAGTTTTGGCCAAAAAAAAACGTATAGCTGGAGGTAAAGTACTGCAAGAACTGCTTGGCGGAAGTGTGATTGCACACAGAGATAGCCAGACCGTTACCGATGGTTTGCTTCGCCTCCAGGGGAGAACGCTTGGTATTCTGGAGGCCAGTGGTTGTGTACCCAACACGCACTCTCTGTTTACATTCCTTCCGCCCATTGAAAGTTTGGGTTCGCAAACACTGCGGGCCCCAGCTGGTTCAGCTCCATGTTTGGTAGTCTAAACGCCTTACCTCAGTACAAAAAGGAGCGTGTAAGAGAGGGGGGAGGGCTGTGTAGGCCACTCTTTAACATCAGATCTTTGGATTAGCAGAATACACGACAGTGAAGTTATCCCTGCTGTAGTTACAGCATTATCTTTAGCTTTATTAGCTTAGCGGATGCCCCTTCTCTGTGTTAACTTATGCTGACATATTCCATGTCAATTTCTTATAGTTCCAACATTTTACATTTATAATTCAGGCCAGTTAAACAGGAAAGGGGGACTTCGGTGGTCGGTGGGTCTTTATGGGGCCACCAATGGTCACTCCCGTATTTAACATATCACCTGGCTGGCCCCAGATGTCCTAAAAGCAGGTAATTGGCTTGTCTCTGTGTGGTGAGGAGTGGGGTGCACAATGACCCTCTGTCATTGGATGAAATAACATTAGCCTTCAACATTTTACCCCATTTTTCTCCCCCAATATTACATTATTACATGTTATTTGGATAGTGACTTACAGTTGATTAGACTAAGCAGGAGACCCCCTGGAGCAATGTAGGGTTAAGGGCCTTGCTCAAGGGCCCAACAGCTGCGGATCCTAACATGGCTACACTGGGGATCGAACCACCAACCTTCATGTACCTTAACCACGACGCTACAGGCTGCCCCATTACCTGTCCCATCTCATTTGTGGGGCGTTTGTGGGTTTTGTGAGCCCAGAGTATGACGTGTGTGTGCTCGTGTGTGTTCCAGAGTGAGCTACCAGAGGAATGACGATGACGAGGAAGAGGCAGCTCGAGAGCGCAGACGCAGGGCCCGGCAGGAGAGACTGCGCAACCGGGAGAACGAGGAGAACGTCGCCACGGCGACGGAGAGCACCGAGATCAACAACACCAACAGGTAACCAACGCCAACCATAACCCGAACCCAACAACAGGAAACTATCTCCAATTATAACCCTAACCCCAAAACTGGAAACTCCATGAACATGTAACTATCAGACTAACGCCAGCCATAACACTAACCCCACAACAGGAAACACTACCAACAGGTAACTATCTCCAACCATAAACCTAACCGCAGAACAGGAAACTCCACCATCAGGTAACACCAACAAATAACACCCCACCCAATCTCACCTACCCCTCAGCAGGTAACACCACCCATTAGGTAACCCCCAAAACATGACCTCCCTGACAGGTGGCTGGAACAGAATACTGGGGAGAAGTTGTACTTTCTGAACCTGGATTTTACACATCTGAGTATAATAACTTAGAAGAAAAAGTAAGGCAAATAAAAAAGGACAGTGTTGAGGCTTACTGCCCCTTACCCAGACCCAGGGAACAGAAGGGTCCGTTTGCGTGTTCCCGCTCTTTCAATAATGCATGCGTGTAACGCGCTCCCTCAGAGAGGAAACTCCGGTTGCTGTAACCGTATCCATGACGAATCGAGGCTCCGCGCGCTCTCCTCTCCGCTGTCTGTTCCTCGCCGATGGCTTCCAGCTGAGGCTCTCTCTGCGCTGGAGGACAGGGATCTCTGCAGCACAGGGGTCCAGGCCAGGCCACTGCGGGGGAAGGCACGGGTTCGGGACCTCTGGTCATATTATAGGAACAGACCCTTAAAGCTAATTTATGCCTCAGTGTCTGAACTTTCTTGGACAAGGTTTTGAATTTATAGTTCAGCGGCATTGTTACTGTAGCAACCTCAAATCTTCCGCCAGCTTTTAAGCTACGTTAACAAAATGTCTTCAGTCATAAACAAGTAGCAGTCCAAATAGCTTTGTTGCCGTGGCAACTTTTTTTTCTTAATTTCAGCCAACCAGTCACAGCTGTGCGACACTTCTGACTGGAGTCTGCAAGATCAGTTACGACAGGTGAAGTGTCAGCTTGACATTAAAATGGTCAAATTTGCATAGTTTTGGTGATACAAAAACAACTTAGTAGACCTTGACACAATAGCAATCTCACATATTAGGTCACAGTGAAGGACTCCTTACCCAACACTGTGTAATGACCATGGTAATTTTACTTCTGGTAATACTTCAGACCTTGAGAAAGTGCATCCCCCCCCCCCCCATTTAACTGAAGAAAGTGGGAGGGGCATATATTGTGCCCCCAGAAACAAGCAGATACACATTGCTCACATTCATCTGAGCACAATGGCATTGCTATCGTTAGCCGCCAGTTCTGGGCGTCTGCCGAACCGTTGAGTCAGAATTCGTTAACCTCTCGCTGGTATATGCGCGCGTAGCTGTCGGATGAGTACCCACAGTCGCACACATTTCAGCTATGTGGCGTGTAAGCAGAAATACCCGGAAAACCGCCATTCAACACCCTCACGGAACAATCCAGACTGCTGTCCGACGAGACCATTGAAGAAAAAGCGTCAATGAGCATCTGTGTCTACGGAGTGTGTGTGTGTGTGAGTGTGCATGTACAGATGCCGACTATGTGACTTCATAACTCCAGACAAAAAAATAAAAAATAAATCTATAGAATATATACTGATTGCTAACCCTTTATCCATTTCTGTGGTTTATTTAGCCTAATTGTATTTTACTTACTCAATTTTAACGGATTGACTGGCATATTGATTGACGGACTATTTATTGATTCATGTTTTGATTGATCAATTTACTGCATTATTGATCGGTTGATTATTGATATTTTGATGGAATTTCCTCTTTCGTTCATTGACACGTAGAGTGGTCTATCGTGACAGAGTGATTGATTGATTGATTGACAGTGTGACGGAGACGGTAACCACGGAGACCGAGCCAGCCACCGAGGACGACCAGGTGCTCCTGGACCGGCTGGCAAAGCGGGAGGAGCGCAGGCTGAGGAGGATGAAGGAGGCGCTGGAGAGGCAGAAGGAGCTGGACCCCACCATCGCCGACGGCAACGGGGAGACCCGGGAGGAGCCGTCTGAGGGGCGCAGGGGGCGGGGCCACGGCGAGGAGGGCGGGGAGGCGCCCGAAACCAACACCTGGAAAGAGGAGAAGAAGCAGGAGGTGAGTTGAAAATGCGTTAGTGCTCAGCGGTGTTTTTCCTTCATGGACAAGGTTGTGATTGTTATTGATGATTCTGTAATGTCTTGTGAAATTTTTTACGTGAAAATTGGTAACCGTTTTTTAAGTGTTGTTTCACATTGAGACATAAGTCATACTTTGTGGTCACCAACCCTGTTTCTTCAGATACCATCCTGTAGGTTTTCATTTCAACCCTAATTTGTCACACCTGACAAAATCTTGTTGTGGTTGGACTGAAATGGTAGGCGGGATGGTAGATCTCCAGGGACAGGTTACCACTGCTTTAATGTGTTATCCTGAGGAAAGTGTGTGTGTGTATTTTAAAATGATGTCTTATCTTCTTTCCTCAATAAACTAACTAAAGGTGGAAGAGGAGGTGCAGCCTCAGGAAGAGGAGGTGGCCGTGGAGGAGGAGAAGGAGGAGGAACCCGCAGCCGAGCCAGAGGAGCCAGGGGAGGAGGCACCGCAGGAGGAGGTGGAGGAGGAGAAACCCAGGAGGTCCTACCTGAGAGAACAGGTGTGTCATTCCTCTGTCCCTCAGTCTGGAATGTGCATTTTTACTGTACCTGTTTGAGTGAAAATATTTGTGTTGTGATATTTAGTTTTATTTGCCTTATGAATCCATATGATAAAACGAAAATCCAAAAGAATCGTGCATAGAAAACGAAGTATGACTGTTTTACTGTGGATGTTTGAGTTGTGGGGTGTTAGTTCATGAATTTGGCAGGAATTGTAACTCAATTTTATTTTATAGGAAGAGGTAGAAGAACAAACTGTCACATCAAATAAAAAGGTTGAAGAAATAGTTATTATTTCAAACACAGAGGTTGAAAAATCATTACCACCGAAAGTGGAGGTTGAAGAAAAATCAGAAATAGCAAAGAAAGAGGTTGAGGAAGAACCTTCCATTACAAAACCAGAGGCTGAAGAACCACCGGTAACATCAGAGGAAGCTAAACCTGTTATATCAATGAAAGAGGTTGAACAGGAGCTTGTGATAACCAAACATGAGGTTGTGGAGAAAACGGTGGTAGCAAAGGAAGACGTTGAAGAGAAACCTGTTATATCAAATAAAGAGGTTGAAAAAAAACCTGTGGTTGCAAAAGAGGTTGAAGTCAAATTGGTGATAGCCAACAAAGAGGTTGAAGAGAAACCAGTGACAACAAAGAAAGTGGTTGAAGAGAAACCAGTGACAACAAAGAAAGTGGTTGAAGAGAAACCAGTGACAACAAAGAAAGTGGTTGAAGAGAAACCAGTGACAACAAAGAAAGTGGTTGAAGAGAAACCGTTGATTGCAAAGAAAGAGGTTGAAGAGAAACCGGTGATAGCAAAAAAAGACATTCACGAGAAACCTAAGATAGGGAAGAAAGAGGTTGAAGAGAAACCGGTGATAACAAAGAAAGCAATCGAAGAGAAACCTGTTTTATCAAAGAAGGAAGTTGAAGAGAAACCGGGGATAGGAAAGAGAGGTTTTCAAGAGAAATCTATGACAGCAAAGAAAGAGGTTGAAGATAAATCTTTACTATCAAAGAAAAAGGTTGAAGAAAAAACGACTTTATCAAAAAAAGAGGAGGTATTGTTAAGATGCTTATATCAGTTGAGTGAGATCCACTTGAGCCAAGCTGCACCCATAAGCTGGATAACTCATTTCTGACCAGAATTTAATGTATTATTTCAAAATGGCATAATTGAAATGAAAAAAAAAGAAAATCATGCTTTTGAATCAACTGGCCTCTTGAGATTTGACTTATCCAGACCTAAACACTTATTTTATATTTGTGCGTGTTCGAATGGCATTTCTTCACTGTTTGCAGCTCCACGTGTGACAAAAATACTATACTATGTGATATAAACTTAAGCATTCTCAAATACTTCAGGTATACTATAGTGTGTTTCCGCTTGGGAATGCTGTGTGACGGGGGCACGGTGTGTTGTTTTCCGGCACTGATAAGAAGCAGCACTGCGATTTGCGGTCACTGTGTTTGGTCACGAGTGCAGTGGTTGAAGTGGAGGCTGTGCTTTTCCACTTGTCTTGACGCCAGTCTTGTGGGGTTTTTTTCCATCGTGTTTCACTGCTTCAGCTCTCCTGCTGCACTGGGCTCACTCAGTTGGGCTTGGCCGAATTCAAACACCTTTTTATAGACACATTGGCTGGCATTCAATCAAAATTTGTCCTTATCTTGGCTTGCAAGTAACGGCAAGCATTAAATATTTTTTTCTTGACAATTTTCAACATGGCGAGTACGTTTTAGTGATTGCCGATCTTGCCAAGATGTCTTTGTGAAGGAATAATAATGCTTTTACAGTAATTGCTATTTTATGTTAAGCTCAAGTGTTGAGTGAATCTCAGCCTGTGTCTCAAGTCATGATCCTAATCCTATTTGCAGATCTTGCCAAATGGTTATGCTTACTCAGTTTTCCACCTTTTTTTCCACCAAGGCAATAGAGGAGAAATCTAAAAGGCCCTTCATGAGAGAACAGGTAATAGCTGTGTCACAGTGTGTGTGGCTGAAGCCCTGTACTGAGTGTCACTTCTGATTGGAAGTTCCAAACGTTTTTGCTGTTTCTGGGGGGGGGGGGAATGGAATCGCTTATGCTTTAAGGGCTGAGTTGTTCTTAAAAACTCGCCGTTTATTTCTGAGAATTAAATGTTGTGTTATTTTAACAGGAGGCTGTGGAGGAAAAGACAAAAAGGTCAATCCGAAAAGAGGAGGTGAGTCTTTTGTTATGCGTCTGGTTATGCAGTCAATGAAGGAAACCTATCAACATCTTTCAAGAGGGACGATGCTGAAATATTATACTTTTTCCTGCCATTGTTACTCAGTATTACTTAAACTTGAACCAAAGGGACTGGTTTACCATTTAGTACACGCAAAAACCTGTAACATGAACAATGATTGGTCATGGTATTTGTTTTCCACCAATCATTGGTTGTGTTATTAGTTTTGCATGTGTTTAAAGGTTTTCCATGTGATAAAGGCTCAAAGTGAATTAGTCCGTCATAAATATCAGGCTTTGTGAACTAACCATGAAGTTGGATCACAAGTAGTAGCTCACAAGACCAGGCGTGATACGGTGCT
>NC_083767.1:8318766-8328671 GCF_963514075.1 Conger conger
TACCGAAACAATGGTGAATGCAGTGGAATGTAGGAGCATTAAGGGGACCTCAGTCTTCATAACCGCTGAAATGCCGGCACAGAAGGTGCTCCATATCTTCAGGCTCCATCTCGCGGCTCATTAATTTATTTTTATAAGACAAACGTGAAAGTAACAGGCGGTCTTCTCACTTACCTTCAGTGTTTTAGTTGCAGGGCATATTCCTCCACTAACAGTGAACTGCAAGAAGACGGAATTTTTTTTTTTTACATTTTATGAAGTGCACAGTTCTCATTAAATGTTAACTTTAGGGTTACAGGAAAGCAATTATGTTAACAGAATAACTGCAGTCAAATAATGAGCATTAAAAATACGCTGGAGATTGAAGCATTTCCTGTGGAGGGGTAGTTTGGGCACTCCCAAACCCCCTTCCTGGCAGCTGGGACTCCAGCGTTTAAAGGGCCGAGGCTTTTCTCCGGTTATGTTGCTGTGGGAGGATAAAAATATGAACAGAACATTCAGACGTCTCTTATGTACTGTCCTGCTCGGGAAATTGGAAACCAAAATCATTTGTGTGCTTGCTTGTGTGTGTGTGTGTGTGTGTGTGTGTGTGCATGCGTGTGTCTGTGTGTGTGTGTCTGTGTGTGCGGGTGTCTGTGTGCGTGTGTGTGTTTATGTGTGTGTGTGTCTTTGTGCATGCGCGCGTATGTGTTTGTGTGCGTGTATGTGTGTGCATGTGTGTGTGTGTGTGTGCGTGTGTGTGTGTGTGTGCGTGTGTGTGTGTAAATGTGTGTGTATGTGTGTGTGTGCGTGTGTGTGTGTTTGCTTGAGCATGGAGGTGGTTTTACATGGGCCTGGATTCAGTCAGCACTTCACCACTTCACCATTCTGACTTAAGTGGAAATGCAAACAATTTTTTGGCAAGTTCATTTTGGTGGTTGCTGAACTTGCCAAAACATGGTTTATGAAGAAAAATGATTGTTTTAATTGAACTGCAAGTCAAAGTGAAGGCCAGTGTTGACTGAATCAGGGCCAAAGTTTACCTCAGCCAGTGGTTTCGTGGGTCCAGCCTCGCCGTGTGTGTAATGGAGTCTGGCTTGTGCTTGCAGATTGGGGAGAGGGCAGAGTTCTTAAACAAGTCCGCTCAGAAAAGGTAAGGGCTGCGACCATTTTCATTTCCCTAGTCTAATTATTCACCACCTCTTTCACTATGATTCTACTGCCACTTAATATGCAGAATAATTTCATAACAGAATGACAACAGAAGAGAGAAGGATTGGAATCAAGGGTCTGTTGCTGTTGAACGTTTGATGTTTCATTGGGTTTTACTATGATCATTATCATACAATTACAATAGCAAGCCTCATGCCGTGCAAAACTTTGGGTTAAAGATTGGTCAATCCACCAGTCAGTTGATCAATTGGTCAGTCAATCACTCACAATTGTTTCACAAACGGGGCGGCACGGATGGTGCAGTGGGTAGCACTGCTGCCTCACTGCAAGGAGGTCCTGGGTTTCCTCCGGGTACTCTGGTTTCCTCCCACAGTCCAAAGACATGCAGGTTAGGCTGATTGGAGAGGCTAAATTGCCCATAGGTATGAGTGTGTGAATGAATGGTGTGTGTGCCCTGCGATGGACTGGCAACCTGTCCAGTGTGTGTTCCTGCCTTTCGCCCAATGTATGCTGGGATAGGCTCCAGCCCCCCTGCGACCCTGTTCAGGATAAGCGGGTTAGGATAATGAATGAATGAATGAATGTTTCACAAACAGAGCTTCTTAGGTGCCATTTTCAGAGGATGTCAAATAATCTCACAAAACGCCCGCCACAGCCAATGTGGGAAACAAGTAGAGAAAGACTCCCAACATTCCAAATTCCTTAAAAGGCGATCAAGCTAAACGTCTGGAAATATTATGACATACTGCAGCTTATAAGTGAATTATGAAATCCTACAGCTTATCGGTGAACGCAGTGACCTCTGTGAAACGGCCGGTTAGTTATTCCGTGATTAATCACGCGTCTGATCGGTAGCACCGATAATGAAATTTGGCCGGTGTCGTCTGCAGCACGGTGAAGCCGACGCACGTTCCCGTCGTCTCAAAGATCGACAACCGCCTGGAGCAGTACACCACAGCGCTTCAGGTGAGCCACCGTTCACATGCACTCAGTGACCTCCCTCTTACACTACACTACACTGCATTACATTACATTACATTACATTACATTACATTACATTACACTACATTACACTACACTACATTACATTACATTACATTACATTACATTACAGGCGTTTAGCAGATGCTCTTATCCAGAGTGACCTAAAACGAAGTGCAGATCAAACACAGGGGCAAGTGCGATCAGCACCCTAGAGGACAGCGCTGTTCCGAGTCCTAGCGTGACCACATAGATACAGTTTGAACCCTTGAAGAATACATCAAATTACCAACTAGCACCAACTGATATACCACGGTTGGCAGCTAGAATACTCAGATGACAACAATAACTATATATAAGTGCTATTATAATCTATGGCACACACAAGGCACACCTTTCCAGAACCTTTCTGGTCATTAGGTACGCGGTTCTAGTCCCGGGGACCTCCGTTTGCGTTACGTAGCCATCAGAGCACACCGTCCCGTTACTGGCGTCTGTTTCACACGGACGCGTGCCCCTCCCCTCTGCAGTCCAGCAAGGATCCCAAATCGCCCAAGTCAGCCGCTCCGGACCTGCCGGTTGTGACAGACGGGATCCGGAACATCAAGAGCATGTGGGAGAAAGGGAACGTGTTCAGCTCTCCCGGGAGTCCCGGGAATACCAACAAGGTAGGGCGCCCCCTCCTGTCCAAAATAATAATAACAATCGTCATCATTTTGTTACATGATTTTGTAACTTTATTTATTTTGTAACTTTATTGTAGTGATTGTATTTATATAGTACCTTTTATCTCATAATAGAATGACATCACAAAATCGCTTTACAGAAGAACTCCAGCACTGCCCATTAATAATAATCATCATTTTGTCAGATGCTTTTGTAATTGTAATAATAATTATTGGTTTTATAAGCACATTTCATCTCATGATGTCAAAGATGCATACAGGAAAGAGGTGAAACTCCTGCACTGCCTATGAATGATAAGAATCATAATCATAATACCCATAACTGACTGTGACATGGCACTCCCCTCAGTGTGTCTCAGTGTGTAGGCCGAGGCACGCCCGGTAGCCATTTTGTGCCAGAACGCTCACCACAGACCGGCCGGTGGAGAGGAAGGGGTGTGGGTGGCCGATAATGTCAGAGTGTGGAGACGACGGATGAAGGACACGGCTGTTCTGCCCTACACGCGTGTTCCTCGTGCCACGCTGACCCCTTCCCCCGCTCCCTTCCTCTCTGCACAGGAAGCCGTGGGCATGAAGATAGGTGTGGCGGGGCGCATCAACGACTGGCTGAACAAGACGCCCGAGCCTGGAAAACCGGCCGGCGCCATGCCCGCGGTACGAACCCGCCGTCGCCGTGACGACTCCCAGAGCGAGTCCGGTAGTCAGGCAGTGAGGCTGCTGGAGACTGCACCACAAAGCAGGATTACTGCGCCGAGGGGGCTAGATAACTGCACCGAGTAACATCCGGGACCCTCCCCAATCTGGAACATGGACTGAAGTGCAAAGAGCTGTTCCGGGTTTTACTCAGCGCGGTTATCCGGCTTTGTGGTACAGGCCCCTGGTTGGTTAGCTAGTTTCATTAGGTTTATGATTTTGCCGCAAGTTTCATACACAGGGGCAAACCAGGGGAGCGAAGATGCGAGGGAGTGACTCAAGAATGAGTCCTGATCAATAATGTGAAATACAATCCAGCGAAGAGAGAGATTGGTGTTCTGTTCTGTAATGAACAAGCATGCAGTCTTATAAGATTGCGCGCTGACTACAAAAGGTCAGTTGGCCAAATCAATTTACATAGTGTCACCTGGTGGCAAGAATCCAACTTATATCACTGCCTTCATTTTGCTTTTCTCCTGAAACCTCTTGTGTGCTATTGTTAAACTGCTTGCCAAGAGTTGAGTTTATTTACAGGGTCAGATATCAATGGGAATTTGCAGAGTCATTTTACCCCTTTAAAGGGGCAGTGTACGTCCTGTGCACGCCCCTCTGTGTTACTTGAAGCGTATTTTTCTACTTTAAATCACAAACCCGTCGAGGGCACTACCCCAGATATTGTAAAGTTGGCAGGTCATCAAGAGCTTTTATACATATATAAAAATATCTAAAATATCCTTCACTGCACAAAAACTGTCTGGGTTAAAAGTCAAAAACATATACTGAAATAATTTGAGCGCATTGAAGAAAGAGCACTATCTCTTTAAAAGGTAGATACAGTTACAGTTATTCTACATTTGGCTTTCCCACGGTCATTTATTCAAAAGAAGAAAAGGTCAAATTGCGGTGACCACTGTATAGTGCTGTTCAAGCTACATTCGGGCCATGTTATTCTGCTGTCAGTATACCAGCCCTTAACTCATTGTAAGTTCATTGGCAGTTTGGCATCAACCAGTACGTCTTAGCTGGGAAAGCAAACTGCCAGGGAGTTCTGGGGAAGTGAGATAATGTATTCATCCACACTAGAGTGCCCTCTGCTGGACAGACTAGTGTCTGTACCTGTTATAATAATGGCTGTTTAAATAGATGCAGATTCATGCCAATATCAGAGCGCATTATACCACTGTCATAAAGGAAATGTGCAATCTATGGCTATAACTTATTACTTAAATCTCCCAATGAATGAATGATTGGGCCTAATTAAATTAGGGCGGCCTGTAGCGTAGTGGTTAAGGTAAATGACTGGGACCCGCAAGGGCGGTGACTCTAATCCCGGTGTAGCGACAGCAAGATCCGCACAGCCGTTGGGCCCTTGAGCAAGGCCCTTTACGCTACATTGCTCCAGGGGAGGATTGTCTCCTGCTTAGCATTATCAACCGTACGTCGCTCTGGATAAGAGCGTATGCCAATAATGTAATGTAATGTAAAATTATAAAGATTGTTATTTGCCATTAAATCCTGAAATGGCCATTGGTTTGTACTCCTGTCATAAATCAATCTTTTCAAACAGTGTCCACGTTGCTCTTCTAATGATCCTGTTTTCCACTAGCATTAAGTGAAGAAGTAAAGTGAAAATGACCCATTCTCCTATTCCTCCTCCTCCTCTTCCTTCTCCTCCTCTTATTCTTCTTCTTCCTCCTCCTGCTGCTTCTTCTTCTCTGCTAGCTGGTCGTTTTCCCTCTGCTCGGTAGTCCCTGTCAGTCTCCGTTCTTCTTGGACTCCTCTCTCTTGTGCTTCCCTTGCCTTTCTCTCCGCTGAAGGTACTGTATCTGTGTGTGTGTGTGTATGTGTGTGTGTGCTGTGTGTGGGTGTGTGCTGTGTGTGTGTATGTGTGTGTGTGCTGTGTGTGTATGTGTGTGTGCTGTGTGTATGTGTGTGTGTGCTGTATGTATGTATGAATGTGTGTGCTGTATGTGTGTGTGTATGTGTGTGTGTGCTGTATGTATGTGAATGTGTGTGCTGTATGTGTGTGTGTGCTGTATGTGTGTATGTGTGTGTGCTGTATGTATGTGTATGTGTGTGTATGTGTGTGTACTGTATATGTGTATTGCATGTGTGTGCTGTATGTGTGTGTGTTAATGGCCTTGCACTTTGCTTTGTGAATGCACTTTTTTTTCTTTATGCAGTAAAGCTGAGTGAATTAAGATCAATTAAACTTCAAGGGTCAAGGAAAGTTTGCTGTCTGTACACTGTTAGCAAAAAAAGCTGAAATATATTTTTTTACTTACAGAAGTTAAGTCTTGACTTTGATCCTTTTTGCAAACAGTGTGCAGAGCAGCAGAATCTTTAATCAACTCCACCGGGCTGTTTCCTACTGTAGGTTTCTACAGGCCCCTCTAGCTCTCCTTATTTCTTGTTCTGATTAAGCGATTAGACATTGGCTCTCATCAGCATTTCAGCATGTGTGTGTCCCAGTCCATATGCCGAAAAAAAGCGGCTACCTTCAACCATATGCAAAATTAAGTGTCTTTTTAAGAGTGAGTTAAGGGCACAGAAAATTCTATGTTTTTTCCTCTGTGTTTTCACAGTCTAAAAATGCAGTTTAAAAAAGTATTAGTTGACTCACTGGGAGTGTCCTGGCCATGTTAATCTGGCCAAATGATAACTCATTGGATATCTTCCAGTGCACAGTCCCTCATATATAACAACTGATGTAAGAACAACCTCTTTTTATCCCTTATAGGGAGATCTCTCCACATTTTAAACGGTAAAAGCCTGTTTGTTACCGTGGTTACTCTCCGGATGACATCATGCTCTGCTTTACAGGACCTGAAGCCTGGTGATGTCACCAACAAGCGCAGCCTATGGGAAAACAAGGGTTCCTCCCCGACCAAGGTAACGGCAGTGGAGACGCGAGCCAAAACAAACACCATCACCGACCGCTATGAAGCCATTTCAGGACAATCACAGAAGATAAGACTGTTAAGACTGCAGTTCAGGCAGCGCAATACTACATCATAGAAAGCTGATTCATTTGCCCTAATCCAGTACACATCCAGCATTTCCTCTTTAGCAAACACAGTTTAAGGTCGGGATTGAGTAATCAGAATTTGTCCTCAACTTTAGCTGGGATTCAATCAACATTTGTCCTGAACTTTGAATATTTAATGCAATAATATTTAATGCAATAATAACTCTCACTCACTACAGAACTATATTGAAATGAATTATAAAAGTGATATGTTTACCTAATAGAGCTCATGACTGATTTATTTATACAGATTTATTTTAAAGCCCCATACTGCATTAGGTAATGAAAGCAGGAGAAGTAATACTGGATTGTTGCTTGTCTGTTTTATTTTAAGCCTTCTCTTAGTTAGTCGACTTCGCCTCTAACTGGAGATGATCAGAAGAGGTAAACCACTCAAAATGGAATGCCAATGCTAAGCTGTCAGCACTCGTAACTGAATGATCTCACTCGGTATCACCGGGGGCAACTGCCAGCCTCGATTATTAATACCGCGCCACTCTTCCAGACCAGAAAGCATGAGTTAGCGAGCGCTTAAAAAAGGGATAAACGAATCCGAACCCTCTCTGTCAAGCCGCAGTTCTGACACCGGGCTCGTCCGACGGCGGTGGGGGCCAAGAACCGCCGCCGTCGGACGAGCCCGGTGTCAGAACGGGCGCGTATCTCAGCTTACCGCCGGCCGCACGTGCCTCAGCTGCGCATAGTCTCCATGGCGACCTTCGGACGAGGAATGCCATTCCGGCGCTCCGCTGGCACTTGGCTGCGCCATGGCGATTGTGTTTTATGCGGGATGATATTTCAATAAGAGAACACGCCGTAACCGTGTCGGAGGCGCTCTGAGGACGCGTCCGAGTTCGGCGGCGGCAGCGAGGCCCCGGGCCAGCTGCGGACCGCCATCGGTAATGCGGCACAACTACGCAGCGTTTCAGGGTACGAGCCCCGGCCGTGGCCGACTGCGGTCAACCACTCAGACAGCAGGAAACAGCGCCGGGCAGGGCTGACGCAGAACAGCGCGGGGCTGGGCAATTAGTGGTGGCTAGAAGAAACATTCTGAATTCGTTCTCGACAGAAACCTGTCAAGTAGTGCGGTGGTTAGGGCATTGGAGAGAACCGTTATAACGTTATGAAGATTTATGACAGTGGAGGTTCATAGGAGGTGAACCGCATTGCTCTGTGGCTACATGGGGAGACAGGGGTACAATGGGAGTGATTTAATCGCAGTAGATTTAGAGGTCGTTAAAAGTTTGCAGGGTTTGGAGGTTTCTGGGGTCACATTCACTGCCCTGGAGTTTGGGGAATGTCCTGGCACCATCTTCTCACACCCTGAGACTTTTTATGCTCTCTCTTCTGCAATAACCTGTTGATGAGTTTCACAGAGTCAACACTTTCCATCCACCCTCAACCAGAGACCTTTACACTGATGGCATGGTACATATAGTCCAAAGAACACAGTGCATTATGGGTACAGTAGTCCACCAAAGTGGACCATTGCTCAGAAAAAAAACAATAATTTCTAAACACATAAATAAATGCTGCCCATTTCTTTGGATTTCATCCTTTTTGGATTGCATTTCAAGTACCCATAATAACTGATTTATACGTGCAGCACTATGAGCCTGGACTAGGCAGACATTGGCAGAGTCTTCCATTCCCGGACTCCCACACATCAGGGTGGAATGGTGATGTACTGTAATGGCCTTCAGCGCAAAGGTGACACACGCATGGCTTTCCCACAATGCCACAGCAGAAGCAGGCCATTGTAACAGGACATGCTTCCTCTCTCTGATTTCCTTTCTTTCTCCCGCTGTTTTTTTTTTTTTTTTTTTACCGTGATGGGGCAGGTGGCAGTCGGAGGCAAGAGTAAAGCGGTCACCAATGGTAAGGGCCATTTCTCACCCGTGTGCTTTGAGTGCGGGTGTGTGTGTGTGTGTGTGTGTGTGTGAGAGTGTAGGTTTGAGAGAGTGTGTGTGTGTGTGTGTGTCGGTGTGTGTGTATGAGCTCTGTCAAAGGACATGTTTTACGAGCCAGCATGTATGGTGACTATGTGGTGCACTATTCTCTCTCACTCACGTTGTCGCTCTCTCTGACTGTCTGTCTCTCTCTCTGTCTCACTCTTGCTCTTTCACTCTCACATCCTCTGTCTCTCGTTTTCAATCGTTCTCTTTATAACTCTCCTTCTCAGACTGTCATTGTCTCTCTGTCTCTTTCCATCTCTCTTTCAGTCTCTTTATGTCATCCTATCTCTCTCCTTTCTCTTTCTATCTTTCTCTCTCCGTCCCTGCGGCGTTGGCAGGTGCCGGGCAGGTTACTCCACAGTAAATCAAACTTGTTTTGTCGTAGATCTTTGTGGAAATGTCAGTGCTGCCACATTCTGCTCTAAATTTAAATTCACCCCTCGACCTTGTGTCCCGGCTCACTGGGACTCTGATTGCTCCAGAGATGTCAGAACTCTTTCGGTTATGCCCCCCCCACCCCACCCCTGCACCCCCTTCAATGTGGAGAGCGATGCTGTGCTGATTGTGCCAATACAGCGCAGTGCAGCTGCCTGATTGAAAGAGAACGGCCAAGTCACGGGATTATTAGCCAAACGGCTCGCAGCCAAATGCCTCCGCTCTTTCTGTCAATCAAGCACGCCAAACAGCAATGGCGTGGTCAAGGTTGCCCCGTTTGGCACAAACACATTCCTCTCACCTGACCCCTTCTTACATGCATGAAAAAAACATTACATGCCTGGGCGCCCCTCCAAACGCCCCTCCAAACGCCCCCCCCCCCAGACCCCCGTCTCGACCCCCCGCCCTGCTCATTCCCCAGCGGAAATAACCGCCACTGAAGGGCGAACTGCGTCAGGACTCTCATCAATCAGGCGCTCGAACCAGGGAGAAGCATTCGCCAGAGCATTGTGGGGACAGCTATGGCATTGTGGGGACCGCCACGGCGATTACGCAATCCCGGAGCGGGATTTACACGGCTAACCCCCCTGCCTTTTAAGCCCTGTTTATAGCAGGGAGAATTAGCACCAGGCTAACTCATTAGCAAAGTCATTTGTTTTACATGCGGTACGCTAGTTGTGAATGATAACACGGCGGTGTTCGCAGTGTTCATTCGGTGAAATAGGGATCAGATGTGCATCTGTTAGAGTTAAACGACGGCTGTATCCGAGTTGGCTTCACTCTGTGAACATTTTCTTTGCATGAGTGTGAATGCAATAAACAGCATCTGCCTGTGTGTTCCCCTTTGAACAGCATTAGTAGCAATATACAGATGAAACTCTTTTCCTTGTTAAATGTGACGGGTTTATAGTTCCTCTCTCTTGTAAAAATAAGGAGGGGGGTAGGGGGTGAGTTTCTCTTTGGTTCCTGGTGTCTGTT
>NC_083767.1:8628871-8736371 GCF_963514075.1 Conger conger
TTTCGGGTCGGACCGCCCTGCCGGAGGAACGCTCGAGAGCTGTCCCGCTGGGGGGGGAGTTGGGCGACCGGCGAACCCACAGCTTGGGGAGCTACGTGGCAGTGGGGAACTGCTGCTTCCGAATCCCGGCCCAACGCGACCGTGCGCCCCGCGCTTGCCTGGGCAGGTCCCTGCAGTCCTGGTTCTTCTCCAAGTCCCTGGACGAGTCCAGCATGAAGCGCTTCATCGAGAGGGCGAGGCCCAGGAGCGGTCCTCTGCAGTGGGGCCAGAGCACGGTTCTGGTTCAGCCCGCCAGGCACTGCAGCGTGGACCTGGGGCTGGGCGGCTCGCTGCTCCGCCAGTCCAGCCTGGGGGACGATGACGTGTTCGTGGAAGCGGTCAGGCAGGAGGAGGAGGAGGACCAGTGGCAGAAGGAGGCCGGCGTGCTGAACGGGGTGAATGGCAGCGCTCGAGGTCGGGTCCACGGGGAATATGACACCGCGGAAAACCTCCAGCTCTCCGCTGCGGTGAGAAGCACAAACGCCCTGAACCGCGCCAAGACCAGAGCCCTGCCCCTCCACTCCACAGACTCCATTTTGGAAACGGTGAGCGTGGACGGGCGGGAGGGGGACTTGGCGGACGGCAAAGACCTGATGCGCTACTACCACGTTTTCAGGGGTGGGGAGCTGACCCGTCTGATAGAGGAGAACGTGGCAGAGCTCAGTGTCCTGTGCACCAGTTTTGACCACGGGAACTGGTGCGTGATCGCCAAGAAAAACGCTTAGCGTCTAAGTGTCTTAACCCTTCATGGTGTAAGGTCACAAATATGTGATTAGAACATTCTAATTCCAGATTGAACTGATGTCACAACCACTACTGGTAATTTAAAGCAATTGAGTTCTAGAGCACTGAATTAAAAAAAAAAACCTTTCCTAAAAACCTACTCTTCAAAGGGTTAATTCAGAACCTCTCTCGAATAATGAAAAGAATTTAGATCATTCAAACGCTTGGTAAAGTACTGTACGTCTGAAAGCATTATCATTACCTACATGTGAAAAAGTATACCTCAGTGCCCCTCACTGTACTAAATCTATTTTCAGTAGGCCTACCCTAACTATCTCATTGTTTTTACCCCCTCCTCACAAGATAAATTAATATATTAATCATATTAGGGCCAATATATGAATAAAAGTGAATACTCATGTCTAGTTTAAAGCAAGCATTTTTATATTTTAAATTGTGTCACAAATGATCATTTTCTCGTGTCGTTATGTCTTATATTGGATTATAAAGTGTGTCTGTGTTGACAGATTACCAGAGAGACCTTGATGAGGTTTGAATGCATGAGAAGAATGAAATGTTAGCATTTGATATGTGAGACCCCATGCATTATGCAAAGCCTGCATGCAATGGTACAGACGCAGAATGAAAGCAGTGTTTGGTTTGAATATGCACCGTGGTTACAGATGGTCTCGGACCACAGTACCTGGAAAGGTCAGTCCCTTCTGCTCATGTTCTACAGAGCATTGTTAAGATACAAAACCCCCGTTCTTATCAGGCTAGCACAGAATGGCTAACAGGTTCACAGCCTGGCTCAAAAGGTTTTGAAAAACAGCCGTCTGTCCATTGCTTCAAAGACAGATACAGAACCCATGCTTATTTTTCTCCAGACAGCTTTAGTTCCTCTACCGTGACCAGCTATTTTCAGCAACATCTGCTTTTATTGGAATTAATCAGGCCTACCATGTCAGTTTGTTCCTGTGTCGAAATATCCTGTAATTAGGGAGATGCAGTTCTTCTTGATAGCCATGAGATGGCAGTGTGGGATAACTAACGTTTCATACTAAGTATCTTCATTGGTGATGAGTGATAGTGATAGATGATTGGGTTAATGTCGTAGAATTCTTAGCAACTTGAATTGAGTTAATACTTGAATATATTTTCAAAATGTAAGGCTATCTTTTAACTTTAGATAAGTAGCTTTTGAAGGAAACGATCAGTTTGCTTTCCAAGATTTCTAGCACACTACCACAGTCATGGTACATTTCTGGATAATAATAATACGCAATATATAATAATATACACTCACTGAGCACTTTATTAGGTATTTATTAGACTTATTTTTTTATTTATTGGTCTTTACTGCTGCTCACTGGATCTTTGTTTTTCCCACCATTCTCTGCAAACACTAGAGACTGTTGTGTGTGAAAATCCCAGGAGATCAGCAGTTTCTGAGATACTCAAACCATCCTGTCTGGCACCAACAATCATTCTGTAGTCAAAGTCACATCGATCATATTTCTTGCCCATTCTGACATTTAATCTGAAAAACTGCTGCACCTCTTGACCATGTCTGCATGCTTTTATGCATTTAGTTGCTGCCACATGATTGGCTGATTAAATATTTACATTAACAAGCGTACAGATCTACCGAATATTAGAGGTGAATTAATGATTTAAATTCCATTGAAATTGCTGGATCACCATGTTTATCACCAATTAGTATTGGATTAAAATATGCAATGATACGTACACCATTATAGAATCTGATGTTTGTGGATGCATTTTAATTGGTATGTTTGTGAGAAGTAATTTAAAAAATGTGTTCAAGAAAAATAATCAATATCAGTTTAAAGGGTAATAGCCCTCCCTCTACATCTTGCTCATTTGCCACCGCCGGCTCCGAGCAATAATTCCCAGACTCTAAGGTCATCATTCCTTGTTAGGAATTCTGGCCAAAATCATGGTGTCAGCGGTTCGGCTGCTAGCAATCATCCCGTTCAGAGTTTACAGAGGCTGGAACATCCTGTTTCCTTGTACACGGAAGTGTCTGAACCAGAGGCCTGTATCACAACGCAGGATTCATATAAAACTAAATGACCAAACCAGATGGTTTATAAAAAGGTAATGTGAATATTGAATTAGAAATCATGTTGCAAGAATGTTCAAGATATTATTAGACATTACATGCTCAAAACTACACACATATGGTTACTGTGTCATCTGTGTGAAGGCACATCATTGTCTGAACAAACTGCACACAAGAAGAACACAGGTCAAGTGGAGGAAAGGGTGAAGACTGGGGGCCGTTTCCTCATCTGTCTGCACAGTTATCAGTGTGGGAAAAGCTCCTTCTCACATTTCTGAAGAATCCTCTTTATTTATTGAACTTTTTAAAAACGTTATCTCCTACCAGTTCTCCTTTGCCACTTCATTCACATTTCTGAAGAATCTCCTTTATTTATTGACCTTAAAAAAACGTTATCTACAACTATTTCCCTCCTCTTTCAGATATTTTTCTCCCACAAGTGCTGGTGAGATGTGTTCTTTCCACAGTGTAGAAAGTTCTTAAGTCCTTCTCCTTGAAAATAATTCTGATTTAACAGCGTCCTCTGTTTCGATTGGTAATCTTTCCCACATTAACATAAAAATAAAAGTATTAACATGAACGTGCAATTCAGGATTATGGATTTGGCCGTCTGTCACACATTCTCCAACAGATCTGTCCACCAATCACTACGTAATG
Source organism: Conger conger (assembly GCF_963514075.1). Lineage (NCBI taxonomy): Eukaryota > Metazoa > Chordata > Actinopteri > Anguilliformes > Congridae > Conger > Conger conger. Next base: position 8,632,377 of record NC_083767.1, read on the forward strand.
TTTTAGGGAACCCAACTTTCTAAAAACGTATTTGGAAACCGCAGAAGATTTTTCCTAACATACTGATCTGCCTTCCAGGTCTGGATGAAAACTCTGGTAACTGTGGGCACAGTTGAGCATGACTAAAATGCGTAAAATGATAGCCTTGAAAACGCGGTGCTTGACATGCGACGCGAGGAATGACAAATGAACGCCGTTAATGAGGTCTAAGTGTACGAGTGCGCCAGGACCCTGCCGAAAGATCGCTTTCCCGCGATGGCTGCTTTGATGCTCGCAGCTCGAACCACATCTGCCTTTGAAGATACAGGGGGAGAGAGGGGAGCTCTGAAATGGTACAGCCCCACTTTCCAGTGAGGATGGATGGACCTGGGACCAGCTCCTATTCAGTATTTACAACTGACCATCCAGCAGACTGTACAGATAGGCCTTTGTCTAAGGCTGTGCTGTACCATAATAATAATGAACACAAGTTTATTGCCCTTACCGGAAATCTAGACTGAGGGACTTTCACTTGGATAACTTGATTTAGCCTGTAAATCAACTGTCTCAGATAACATTACATGCATGATTATTCCACATAAAATGTGATTTTAACAACCAAGCAACCAACCTGTGCTACTCACCCCACCAGTACAAGTGTTAAAAACAATTACTAAACAACTAGTCTTGCTTTAATTATATTGCATTTATCAGTTCTAACAAAACATAATAAAGAAACTGAATAAAGAAATCAATCATTTACACTCGGAAAATTGCAGAATAATTTCTCTAACAACCATTCATTTTGTACTGAGATGCATACCTATACTAAGGAGAAACAATGTTAGGATCTTGATGTTGGTTTAGCATTTAGCTGAACCCCCTCAGAATATTCTTAGAATAGTATGACAAAGTAGTAAATTATGAATCAATAAGTAACAGGAGAACAACCACAAAGGCAGCACTTTTCACTTTGACACATTTAATAGTGCATTTAATGTTGATAGTCTGTACAGAAATAATACAAATGATAAGACATTTATTAACCATACCTTTCACACAACATTTACAATAAAAGGACACAAGATACAAAAAATATCTGAGGTATAAATACATGAATATGTTAAATTATTATGTATTGTCATGCGTTACTTGCATTTTGGCAGTATACAGTTAAAGTGTGCATGTTCGGAATACGACAGTATTTACATAAAATTAATTGCATATTTAACAATATTTTTTGCAGAAGCTGAAAATGTTTTTTTTTTTAAAGCTTATTTTGAATTATTTTCATTTTAACTTCATATTATGTAACACTGATACGGGTATGTAAGAAGCATACATAAAGCACTTTCCTTCTTTTAATGATATGATTGTACATTGCCATTTGGCTGTCCACCTTAAATTAGATACAATATTTTTCTACATCTTTGTGTTTTTACAGTAAAACCTGTATAAAATCACCTTTATAAAAGGACCAATTATTAATTTAAAGTTTAAAAACCAGTAATTATAGAGATTCTTATGAAACAGACAGAACAGACTGGCTTTATCTGTTGATCTAATATCAAGCCGATTATCATCATGGATATTCTATTTGAATTAATATTTTTTAAAGCTGCACGTTTGTGAAATTATTCTAAAAGCGCAACTGACTGTCTTCCTAACCATGCTGGACAGAAACATATCGATCCTGATGTGAAGGACTGCTAATGCGATGTACAATTGAGATATTCAACTGTAATTCGACGTACAGTAATTCAATTACTGTATAGTTGATGCTTATAAACACAAAGGGCCAGCTTCATGGGCAGATTAATTTTAGTCCTGGACTAAATTGTGTTTTGTGTGGAGAATCTCGGTTCAAAACTGAATTTAGTGTGGCACTAGGCTTAATCTGCGTCTGTGAAACTGGCCCCAAGTCTCTTGATATGAGTGTATAAAATGTGGATTGTCTTTAAAAACATTCCCAAACAGCTTTCTTTGTGCAATGAGACCAAATACAGTTTCGGCTCTTGTCAAAACTGAGCGTCTCTCTTCCTTGCGATCTTAAAAGTGTAAATTGTAAAGCTTTGGTCCTTCTTGCTTTTCACATACAGGCAAACTCCATGTTACCTTCTAACCTATTGGTGACCCAGCCATCACTACCTGGCCTGCGGTCCTCTACACCAGGGGTGTTTAATCTTACCCAAACAGAGTCGGTGTGGGTGCAGGTTTTTGTTTCAGCACAACACTACAACACCGTTAACTAATCATGGTCTTCAATCAAGACATTGGTAAGTAGAATCGGGTGTCTTAGTGCTGGGCTAAGACACAAACCTGCACCCACACCACCCCTGCTCTACGAGCAGCCATCTTTACCTCCTTTCCATGCATCTACTCTCAGTACAGTCCACCCAAACCAAAGCGCCACAGCACAGTCGCAGTATCACACGTGCCGCATTGCGCCCCCTGCTGGCAGGAATCTGAAAGGCATTCACATATGGTGTCGGAGACAGAGCACACAGAACGTGTTTAACCTCGCACACAGAACGTGTTTACCCTCGCACACAGAGCGTGTTTAACCTCGCACACAGGTTCCAGTAAGTTCCACTGCTTCCCGGAAGCAGCTACAACCACCTGTTGTGCCGCCACAATGTTGCCCATAGCAACATAAGTGTTCAGGTCCAAGTCTGTTCTAGGTGGTGGTGGTGGTGGTGGGGGGGTGACCTGTCACTCAAACAAAGCAGCTTTAGAGACACAGAAAGGGGGTGCGGGGGAGGGGCAGGGGGAGGGCAGGCACAGTTTGGGCCGGTGCCGTAAAACGCTCAGTCCGTGCCGTAAGCTCATTCACAGCCTGCGGAGTGCACGTCTCCTCCTGGCAGGGTCACCGCGGGGGACGCCCCCTCACCCCCCCTCCTTTAGGGGGCAGAGTCGCTGGGCGTCATGGCGACCGCCCGACCGACACCCGCCTGTGCTGTGATTCGCTCATTTCTCCGGCTGATTGGTGAAGGAGTCTCTGATCCGCACCACCTCTGCTGCGCACGTGTGCCCAAACATCTTATTGTACCACTCCGGGAAGCGGCCCCTGTAATGGAGACAGAGCACATGTAACCGTCACATTGGGAAGCCATTTCTCTCCTGGGTCTGAACCTTCTATCCTAGACACGAGATGAGAGCAGTACATTCTTCTAGGAAGCGATTAGTTTAACCACTTAATATAGTGTATCAGACCACCCTGAAATTTTGACGACATAACATTTTAATGGATGTAATTCATTTGAAAATGTTAATTTCATCTTAAATTGTTTCGCACTTATTTTTACAGAAGACTGACACAAAGTTGCTTTACAGAGTAACAGAACGACAAAAAGCAAAGGGCTAACACCAGCCCTGAACCCCCAAATAGCAATAGCACGAGTACAGAAAAAAAGAAAAAAATACAAAATAATAAAAATAAATCCACTGCACATATCCGCAGAGTTCACAAACAAAGGGCTTCCACCTGTCTCCGAGGGACTAGCTAAAGCTCAGCAAGCTTCAGTGTGATAGGCTGTCTCTGTGACCATGTGATACTGCCTCTCTGGGTGTGTGATAGGCTGCCTCTGTGACCATGTGATACTGCGTCTGTGGGTGTGTGATAGGCTGCCTCTGTAGCCATGTGATACTGCGTCTGTGGGCGTGTGATAGGCTGCCTCTGTGACCATGTGATAGGCTGCGTCTGTCTCACCTGCAGTCTGTCCTGCAGATGTAGGTGAGCCGGGACTTGTGGGCCCCGCAGGGCTCGATGAAGTAGCGGGAGGTTAGCACGTTGACCCGCACGCCCATCAGTGCAGCTCCATCATGGTCTACGGACCGGCCCAGTATCGCACACGCACCCTTGGGCAAATCAGTTGCCCACGTTCTGAAACAACCAAAAAAGTTATTTGCACAAAGTCTCAAAGTTTCTGATGCATGAGCTTCCAATGTCAGAATATAAATGTTATCTACTGTAATATATTGTAAACAAGCCAGCTTTTTTTTGATGACATGAGGATAATTGCATTGCATTATATTACATTACATTATAGTCATTTAGCAGACGCTCTTATCCAGAACGACGTACATTCATTCATTCATTATCCTAACCCGCTTATCCTGAACAAGGTCGCTGGAGCCTATCCCAGCATACATTGGGCGAAAGGCAGGAATACACTCTTGACAGGTCGCCAGTCCATCGCAGGGCACACACACCATTCACTCACACCTATGGGCAATTTAGACTCTCCAATCAGCCTAACCTGCATGTCTTTGGACTGAGGGAGGAAACTGGAGTACCCGGAGGAAACCCACGCAAACACGGGGAGAACATGCATACTCCGCACAGAGAGGCCCCGGCGGACGGGGATTCGAACCCAGGACCTCCTTGCTGTGAGGCGGCAGTGCTACCCACTGCACCACCCGTGCCGCCCAGAACGACGTACAATAAAGTGCAAATACCAAAGAACCAGGGACAAGTGCGCTGAAAACACGGTTCCAAGTCCTAGACTGATCACAGATGAAAATTTGCACTTTGGTAGAATAATCAGATAACTGTCCAATGCAATGCATTTTAAATGCCTTTCCAATCAAATAGGCCCATTTGTGCCATGCATTTCAGTTTTGTGGTGTGAAAGCTTTGAAGCTCACAATATTAAAACTACTCAGAACGCAGATAGAACCTAATAATTCAAAGGTCACGAAATGGAGCTGTAATCCATGCAGTTAGCCAATGGGAGACTGGCAAGTGCAGTCAATGTGCCAGGCTATTGGCTGGAGAGAGAGAGGGTGGGGCTGGGCGGAGACTCACCTCAGAACCACGTGGTCTCGAGTGGGGTGCGGTGCCATGCCGTTTTGGACGTACTGGTAGACCTCCGTCTGGTTCCCCAGATTCTCCAGCACCTTGGCCTCCAGCAGGTCCTCATCCCAGTGGTGCCGCTCCCGCAGAACCCGGGTCAGAACCTCCTCTGGGGCAGCCGGGACCTCCACCACGGCCTTCCATACGCGCAGAGGGTATCCGTCCTGCACCTGGGAGAGCAGAGACAGAGGATGAGGCTCAACACTATGTTATGATAAAAATAATAAGAAGAACTTATAAGTAAATAACCACACATTACAACAGTGGTATGCAGAAGAGCATCTCTGAACACACAACACGTCAAACCTCTTAGATAGGATAGGCTACAGCACCAATAATGAAAGAAATGTGTAATAAATACCTAATAAAGTGCGCACTGAGTGTATATTTTTAGGGCTTTTCAGCATGGTGTAGAGACAGGAGTGAAAGAGGACAGACATGTGACACGGATCGCACGGCCAAATTAAAAGTGCTGACATCGTGGCTTTGCACCGAGCGCGTGGGCAGTGCACTTCAGGCTGACACAGAGAAGCCCCAGAGATGGTGCCTCTACCACTGGCACAGGATGTAAACAAAGGAATGGAAAACAGCACAGGGGTGGGGACAGAGAGGGGGGGAGGGGTAGAAACACTCCGCTGAGGCATCTGATGGCAATAAAAGCTCGGATGCAGAGATTAATGCAGTCATTTCCACTAATGGCATCATGAATGTGTTTGTGAGATGCCAGTGTATGGCCCTAATAAGCCGGGGGGAGTGACTCTCTCTCTCTCTTCAAGATGGCTGAACTTAATAGACTGTAGCCACTAGCTTCAGGTTGTTCAAGGACACAGCTTTTATTTTTATGTCAAAAGAAAGTCGGGGCTGCAAAGCCAATTTAGTCCCTCTTACTTGTCTTACTTAAACTGCGGTTCGACTGGTTGGCAATTGATCCTCTCTAAGAGGTTTTTTTAAAAGGACAACACAGCACATGTGATCCCATTAACTTAATTGGAGCCTCAAAAAAGCCTTAATCCCCTCTAACAATGACCAGACACCCCGCCTCGAACTGGGATTCCTTTACCGCAAGCAGGAACAAAAAGAATGAGACGGGACATTTTAGACTGTACGGCCTAGAGAACGGTCAAAACCCCAGAGAGCCGTGACTGTGACTCAAAAGTAAAGTATGAAGACGGTTCATATAAACAAAGATCCTGTGAAAAATTACGGCTGTCAGCTTTTTTTAAAGCATTTCAGCTGTGCTTTGGCTTATGACAAGAGACCAGGTGCATCATCAAACTGGTGCAATACTTTCATACGGTGTGTGACAGGGTAGACCTCTGTTTTTTAAACTGTCTGGTAAAAAACAAAAACAAAGTCAAGTGTAGATGTTGCACACAGACGAGAAGAAAATGTTAAACAAAGGGGATCCTGAAATGGAAATCTTGCCACCCCCACTCAAGAAGAACAAGGAAATAACAAAAACTCTTACAAACACATGGAGGTTTTTTCCGTTCGGGGGATGTTGGACTATTCTGACTAATTGTCATGTGCTTTACATTATGGACAGTTAACTGATTCTCTTATCCAGAATGACCTCCACAGATTTTTGCTTTGTATTTCTAGTTTTTGCTCAGGTTAAGCACCATGTTCATGGGTACAAGAGCAGTGTCCTACCTGGAAATCCAACCTGCAACCTTTAGGTCCCAAGGCCAGTTCCTAACCCATTATACAACAATACACATCAAAACCAAACTCTTTGGATAACCCCCAAGGAACTTTAAACTTGCAGTTGACATATCCAACATCCAGTGTTGATTTCATGCAGAATAAAGGCACTGCCTGTTGGATTCTTCAGTAAGTACAAGGCCATTGGAAGTGGAATCTATTGAAGCCTGATGTGGCTTTATAAATGAAAGCCAAACTGCATTTAAAGACTTGCGGAGATTAAAGAACGCCACTCACAGAAAGCCTGAGGAAGAACGCGTGGGGAGGGAGGAGAGATGAGAGGGAGAGACACCAAGTCAAGTACCTTCTTGCAGGCCAGCTCGGTCTGTTCTGGGGTGGAGTAGCTGTCGTAGCCCTTAAACTTGTCCCTGGCCTCCTTCAGCAGGCTTTCCAGGCCCTCCTTCACGAAACTACGATACCCAGAATGCTGTTCTGGGCCAGGCTCTCCCAGGTCCTCCAGCTTGGGCGGGTGCAGACCCTGCTCCATGTAGGAATTCCGGCAGCGGCTCATTTCCTCTGGAATCTGGGAATGTCGGCGGGATTAGATTAGTATTGGATGAGAGGGAAGAATGAGAACAGGAGACACTGCCTCTCTCACTTCTCATTACGATCTAATTTCCTCTAAATAATTTCTGAACAAAAATGCTATTCCCCCCCCCATGAATGGCCCCTGAATTAAGCTGTTGATGACTGTTCGTTTATGAAATCACCAAATTCAATTTACCTCGCCTCAATCCATTATCCATACCTATCCAATTTAGGCTTTCCCTCTCACATTCCCCTCATTATAAGGGTAAAGGTGGTCTGAGGCTTGACATGTGGTGCTGAGGCTTGAGAGAGGGTATATAAGAGCTGTTTGCCAATTTCATTAAGCTCAAAACCTCAGCAAACAAAATGCTAAGCAATGTGCTTTTTTTTAAGTGTTTAAATGTGGTAAAAATCCAGCTTTTTTCAGGGGACACCTAGGCACATTGACATGTGAACTGCAATTTGCACATATTGTAAGTGCGGCAAATCAGCCTGTTGTTTTTAATCTGAACTGGTCCTTTTTGACTCCCCAAGTGTTTCCCATGATGCTTTGCCGCACACACACCTGGAAGAGTTTCTTGCACTCTGCGATCATGTGTGCCAGCCCGTGCGTAGCAGCCAGGTTCTCGTTCAGGTCCTTCTGGTCCGGCTTTCCAAGACTGTGCTTTCTGTGCATCACCCTGTTTCGGAGAAACAACAGCACTCCCGTAAAGAGACGGCTTTTCCTCAAACAATGGGAGCGGGCGATGCGCAGGAATTCAGGAATACAAGCAGTGGGAAAACACAGGAAACATCTGCGCAAAGGGGCCAGATGGCACTCAAGAACGTTTGTGTGTGTGCGTGTGTGAGGGCTGCCTGCTTGTGGCTTGCACAACAAATTAATATGCATTTTTATGCATCACATTGCTCCTGGTCCTGGAGGACCATGTTATCAGTTTATTAGGGTGCCAATATGACTTGATTTCTCTGCCCAGCCCATATAAACATATAAGACATTACACAAACCAAGCCGCTAACGCCCGCTAACCAAGCCATTAACCCCCGCTAACCAAGCCGCTAATGCCTTTGCTAACCTGCCGCTAACGCGCCTGCTAACCCGGCCGCTACACTAATGCAAAATAATGAGTCTCCCCTCTCACTGTGGGCCAAGTGGCTGGGGAGAGGCCAGCGTGCGCCCGTCCGTACCTGGGGGAGGAGTTCTCTCTCTTCAGGGTGTTGAGGTGGAAGAGGGAGGGGGCCAGGCACACCGCCAGGTTGGTGCTGGTCATCTGGTTCTCGGCCACGTTGGCGGTGACATCACTCAGGAAGAACAGCAGCGTCTGCAGGGCCTCACGGTTGTCGTCGGGCAGCAGCAGAGTCGCCGCCTTGATGGCCTGGAGACGCAGGTCTTTGGGCACGTCTGGAGGGGAGGGGGCAGGCGGGAGACAAGGGGGTTATTTGGGGGACTATCTTCTGTCCAATGGGGCCTTTGAGATGCCCTTCAATACCCTGTTCTGCAAGAATGTGTATATCCCCCACTGGGGACAACTTGACCATACTGATAATTAATAAACATACAAGTTTGATGAGTCTGGGCTCATGGGAAAGCACATATAACTTTTTTCTCCTTTTTTTTTACCAGCTAACAGCTAGTAATTTTTCCTGTGGAAGGCACTGGCATGTGAAATAATTTCATACACACAACAGCGGTCGCTTGGAAACCACGTACTGCCAGCTATAGCCATGGACAAGAGAGCTCAGGAGTTTTACCGCAACTGACTTCCCAATATTTTATCCTGATAAACTGAGGAAAACCTTTGCAGTTTTCATGTTATAGAGTGAGATGATTTATTAGTGTGAACCATGGTTTGCTTGTGTCTAAATCAGCGGGCAGATAAAAAAAACGAAAACCTGTCATCATGCAAATGGCAAAGCTTGATTAACTTCATGGCTTATCGTGGGTTTAAAACTACTCTATCAAGAAGGTCTACAACATATCAAATTGAATTTCAGAAAAGTACACTATGGCGACCTTACACAGTAAATCTAATCAGCAATTTTGGCTCAGAAGCCTGTGGAAACTGCACAGGAAAAGAAAAAAAAACAAAAACAGAAAAATTAAATGTGTGTCCCCAAGTCATCTGATAGCTATTTACAGTTTTCCTTTCCGTGTTAAATCCGTCAACAACGTCCACCAGGCTGGTCGTAAAAGAAAAAAAAAAATAGGCAGAACAGTGGAATACAAATGCTTTGAACTCCAACGTTAGCGACGGGTCAGCAGCATGGAAAATCACCGTTTCAGGTTTCCCCGTTCTGGGACGCAGAAGCATCAAGAGGTCGTGGGACAAACTGAATATCTCTGTCTGGATGGGGGGGGGGGGAGATTTGTGTTATGAAAACCATTAACCGAGCGCATGATTAATGTAGATTCTGAGAGGGGTTCTGCGCTGTTTCAGAGTGCATATGATCCACCCCCCAACCCCCACTACAGAGGAACACAAACAGTCACGGAGGGGGAAAGCATGTGATCCAACGCTGGGATTCTTCCACTGAGCAACTGCCTCCCAAATGCTCTACAGCATCATGTTTAATCTAATATGCGGTGGCTATCGGGACATAATTGCCTAACCAAATGCCAGACCTGCAACTCCTTAATGCTGTTCCTGGAGATCTACCGCCCTGTAGTTTTTATTTCAACCCTAATTTGGCACCTGATTCTCCTAATTAGCAGTGAGACCTCTAGCTGTTGAAAGAGGTGTGCTTTGTTTGGGTTGTAGTTGGCCAATTGTAGCCTTGTGCCTGACCTTGATATTTCCACATAAAAAAGTCTACAGAAATGCATGTAACGGGGGGAGGGGGGGGGGATTTGCCAAAGGGGGTAAGATAATTTCACTTATTTCACAAATAGTAAGTTAAAACAAGGTAATGTTTTCCAATTAACAAAAAAAAAATAAAAAATCTGTTCCGCTTGAAGAATAAAACTCATGTGAAGAGAGACGTGTTTTGCCGTGAAGAACAAAATGCTTGTGAAGATGGACATGTTTCGCTATAAGGAATAAAACTCTTGTGAAGATGGGCGTGTTTCGCTGAGAAGAATAAAACTCTTGTGAAGATGGACGTGTTTCGCTGAGAAGAATAAAACTCTTGTGTTTGGCTGTGAGATGGCGGCTGGCATGGCTTACACTGGTAGATCTGCAGGAAGGTCTCGGAGAGTTTGCTGGTGAGGAGAGGCTCGGGCAGGTCCCTGAAGTACTGCTTGAGCATGTCCGCCACGTCGTAGGCCGACTGCCCCTCGTAGCTGACGGCTTCGCCGCACGCCTCGTTCATCTGACGCAGCGCCTGGATGCGCGACTTCACCCCCGACTTCCTGAACAGGCCCACCTGCGGAACGGTCACGGGCGTTAGCGGGGGCGCCCGTCTTTGGAACATAATGCTGGGATAACATGGATCACCAGGTTTTGCACAAGAGTGCCAGCTCAAGTGCATGTTGCCATTGAAGCAAAATGGAGACGTATCAAACACTAAGAAATTCTGAAATTCATGTACATTCAAATTCAAAAACGCTCAAAGTATTATGCTGATAATATCATTTGTAATGAAAAAGTTTGTATTCAATTAGAAAAGAATGCAAAACAGAAGCATTTTCACAGGTGTTCTCAGGCTTTTGGACCCCACTGTGGGTTTGGCTGTTTCTCCTTATGTAACGCTGAATGGAAACAGGGCTAACTTCTGAAAGGCGAGAGGGTTCTGAAAATACACAGATGACATAAGTCTCTTCAGTGCACTTTCTCCTGCAGAGGTGTGAAGTTTTTTGTTTGCACAGCGGACGATCCTGCTTACACTCAGAAGAAGACCATAGTGAAAGCCGCGTGGCGTTTTATGTTTTGTGTTTTTTTGTTACTGACCTGGTCCAGGCACTGGTTGCGTAAGTAACGCATGGCCTGCTGAATGCTTTGGGGCAGGGGCTGTCCACTGCGCTGGACGTTCACCTGGAGGGGCACCCCGAAAACGCTCCTGTCTTTGTAGTCTCGCACCTTGATCCTCTTCATGAACTTGGGAACGGCCCTGCAAAGAGGCGCAACAGAACAGCACAGCCAATGAGATGCTGTCTTTACATCTGTCTTTGTGATTAATTGACAAATGTCCATCAGCATGTTCAGGGATAGATTTAATTAGAACAACTAATTTTTATTGAGTTCTTCAGAATGTAACCCGTTTAACATTTTTGGAATGTTATTATTTTTTTTTTATTCAGTCAGTGTTCTAGAACTCCATTACTTTCAGCTGCCAGTACCATTACATCAGCATTAGAATGTTCAGTTAAGAACATTCTCATCACATATTTTTTATTCTTACACCTTAAAAGGGTGAAAATAATTCTAAGTGGCCAATGCAGTTTTTCCCCAGTCACACGACAGGCCTTTGAAGTACAGCAAGGATCATCCATCCTGCTCCTGGAGAGCTGTACTGCACGCTGGTGGCAGGGCGTGCACTTAAGCCATTAATTCAAGTTGCTGATTACATAGTTACCTCACCTTGTTTCTTGGGTCTAAATTGCTGGCTAATTTTAAGGTGAAAACATAAGCCATCAGTCTTCTCGCTGCAGGGTCAGGCACCCCTGGTCTTAAATGCTACTTACAAAGAGCACTAAGATGGATAAGCTGTTCAAGCTATACTGTTTCAGCATGAAACCCTTTGATACAACCTCCAGTATAAAATACTCTAATTATTGTAATGGGTTTAGAATATTACCATCTTTCATAACGTACTTCGATGTCTATTCCATGCTAGGTATAGGGATGTGTCATTAGAACATTACAGAATGGGATAAGGTATTGTACAACATTTAAAACCTTGAATATAGACTGAAAATGAAAATAGTTTGCATAGTCTGACACTGCTAGAATTTGCAATGTGGTGCTAATCAGCGAACAGGATGCTTGTAGAATGCACTACACGCTATCCACATTGAATGATCGTATTAAACATACGTAAAATAAATAAATACACTCCACTTTCACCTAGCAGTAGGGTGCAACTTCCAGCATACTTTCGCTAACTCAAATGCATGTGATTTAGTATTACGCTCTCTGATGTGCTGTATATGACTGAGAGAGAGATGCCTACACGTGCCTATCAGAAGAAAAAAACACATAAGAAAACTGAAAAACAAGCCGGCTCGTGGCCTCCTACACAAGAGCAGCCCTGTCCGCACATTTCAACCCCAGATTCCGCCCCGCTCCCCCCCCCCCCCCTCGTGATGCCCAAAATCCTCGCCATGGCAACGTAAATAAACGTACCCCGAGGGGGATTTTTTTATTTGGGATTTTTTTCGCGAGGAAGAGAAGCGGCGCTCTATGAGCGCACATAAAGCGGCCCTGTGTGAGAGACGGGGTCTGTGTGAGACGGGTCGGGAATCCGAAAGGAACACATCGCGATCGCCGTCAAGAATCCCAAGCACGCGGAGACCACCGTCAAAGCTCCGTCCCCGTCAGCGGCAAACAAGCAGCCCCTCTATGCCACACGGCTGACATAATAACAGCCTTTGAACAGAGGGGGCTTTAGAGCGGGGAGGTACGACTCAACGCCCGTGGGCGTGGGACTCTTTGCACAGTCAAATTCCTGAAATCGCTGTAAACGGGGAAGGTATTTCCAGTCGCACCATTAGAGTAATGGGGGAAAGGGGCCTACACCTGCAGTAACTAATTGGGTCGTATCTGGCATCCTTGGGACCCCCCGGGAATTAAACATCTAAAGAGGGGAACTGGGACACGCTACCAACTTTATAAAACAAAAGTAATCATTCTCCTTTGTCCCACTTTACTCCGCCCCAGCTCAACCAACTCAAGACCCACAGTCCCACCGGTGTTCACCGGGAGATCCTGTTACTTGTTTGGCTTTGGACATACCTTACAGGACCAAAAGGAAAATTTGTCATAAGTGAATATCCTGGCTGTTGGTTCCCAGTGTTGATATCACAGGGCATAATTACCGTCTGAAAACAGGTAATGCGACACCCCCCTCCTCCCCCCCCGCCCTCCACCGACCCGCCCGCCTGACGAGTGAGCGTGCAGGCCCTGGGAAGTGATACGCACCAGCTGAAGCCGTGCTTGTTGGTGGGGGTGTACTTCTCCAGCAGGGCGGTGAGCTTGAGCAGGGAGAACTTCTGGAGCAGGTTCATCTGCAGGACGGACTGGCAGCTGATCTGGAGCAGGGCTGAGGAGAGGCTGGGCCGATGGGAGCTCTGGAAACTGTGCCAGCGCAGCTTCTGGGGTCTGCGGGTAACAAACGCAGACACACGCACGCAAGTACACACGTACACACACACACACACACGCACACACACACACACGCACGCACGCACGCACGCACACACACACACACACACACACACACACACACACACACACACAAACAGACAAGCAGAGGGGCCAGTGAATATCTGAAGGCTGTCCGTCTATCCTGAAGGGCAGAGAAAACCTAGCTATTTCTGACAGGCAGCTTAAGAAATGTTTATCTTCCCGCTGAGATTGAAAAACTAAAAATCAGATCAGACCTAACTGCATTACCTAGATAACAATCCCCCTAACAATTACATATCGTGAATCAATCAAGATTACAACTGTCCCCCCCCAAGGATGACAACAGCTCTGTAATCCCTCCCACATGCCATTGGTTCTTTCTTACAGTCAATCTGACTGATATAAGGCATTCCTGAGCAAGGCCACATACCTTTAGCATGGCCTTGCGTAACAAGGGTCACAGTGTAAAACCGCTACTATTCTAAACAGGGGGACAGCGGCAAAGAGATAAGGAGAGATCAAACAGCAGGACACAGACAGACAGATAAATAGATACAGAGGCTGTGCTCGAGACCGCATACTAAGCATACTGCTCGTACTACTATTTCAATAAAAATCAGCCTGAAACATAGTACGAGTGATATGGTAGTATACGTTTTTTTCGATCACGGCCATTTTCTGCGGAAGAATGGGGTCACCTGTTCGATCTGGTCAGCGAGGCCCCGACACCCGAATCGCGCCTCTCGCGCACGGTCATGGTCTCGTCCTGCTCGCTGACGGAGTTTCCCGTGCTGTCGAGGTCGCTCCCGTTCTCCTCCATGTGGTTCTGGAGCGGGGAGGAGGGGCAGGGCGAGACCGAGTCCAGGGCGGAGTCGGAGTCTCCGCCCTCCTCGCAGGTCTGCTCCGACCACTCGTTGACGAACCGCTGCAGGCCGCGCACGTGATGCAGGATGTCGTCCAGCTTTGGGTAGTGGGCCTGCCCCTCCCCGTCCTCTCCCTCCTCCTCTCGGTCCGGGAGGAGCAGCGGGGAGGGCACGTTGTCGTAGAAGCTGAGCCGGCTGTCCAGGGAGCCCAGCGAGTTCCGGCGGGTGGAGCCCTTGGAGCTGTCGTCGCTGCTCTCCCGCCGCAGCCGGAGGCGGGGGCTGCCGTTGTGCAGGGCCTTGGGGAACGTCCCGGGCTTGTGGCCCTCCGGGATGAAGAAAATAACATCCTCCTCCTCTTCCTCGTCCTCCGCCAAGGTCGGCGCTTGCTTCCGGTTGCGCCGGTTCTGCTCCGCTACCACGTCCCCCTCCGCCCGTCCCGCGCCCTGGCCCGGAGGCTCCTCCTCCAGGGACGGCTGCAGGAGGAGCTGGCTGAAGGGGTCGAAGCCCTCCAGGTACATCCCCCCGCGCTTGTTGTTGTTGGAGCAGGCCGTGCTGCGGCTCCTGGCCCGGGTCACAGGACTGGGGGTGCTCACCGCACTGCTGCCGGCCTCCGATTGGCTGCTGCTGCTGCTGCTGCTGGTCTGGGCGGAGTAGGAGACGCTGCGGCTCCTGGGGCCCTCTGGACCGTTGAGGCTGGAGATCTCCACGCAGTTGAGCATCCGAAGCTTCTCCTGGTCCACGCCCTCCTGCAGCACGGGCTCGCCGATCATCAGCTTGGACATCACCTTCTTCTTTTTGCTGGGTGAGCTCTTGAGACGCAGGCTCTCCATCCGTTTCAGGAAGCTCTTGGCCTTGGAGCGCGTGCTCTTGCCGCCCGGCTTGCCGTTGACGGCCAGGACGGACAGCTCCTTCGGCGAGGGCAGGCCTTCGGAGAAGCAGTCCTCGTTGGGTGCAGAGTCGCCGGAGGAGCAGACGCTGGTCACCGAGTCGGTCCGGGCGGTCGGTGGAGCAGCCCCCTGGCTCCCGGTGCTGCTCCCCAGGGAGCTGATCTCCGGCTGCTCACTGAGGTCACTCAGGACGCTCTCGGCACTAACGCCCACTTTCAGCCCAGCCTCAGAGCCCTCGACAACGGGCGGAGATCCAGGCTCTCCCGGGAGCGAGAAGACGTCGAGTTCCTCCACCCGAGACCAGCGCTTGCTGTCCCTCTGGAAGGTCCACCTGCCGCTGATGGCACACGGTTCATCCTCATCAGAGTCTTCACTCTGCAGGGGGGAGAGGTAAGGGACCAATAAGAACCCACACAGCAAAAAGCGACCAATCATGACACCTTGTTTACTTGCCTCCCTTTCACTTGTGATGTTAAGCGCAGGTTTTAACTGCTCTGAAATAACCAGCCCCACCAAACTTTCATGTTTTTCCCGCAAGTACCGTCACGCCTGGGGCCAAAACTCAGACAACAAAGCTTTGGCCGATGGCAACTAACCTTTGAGTCTAAATATTACATTAGCGGACCTTCTGGACACCTTCTGGGCTATATGCAGACTCTACAGTTATTAAGCCATGTATCTATATAACTGTGATTATTTAGTTAATTTACTCATTCGAGTGATATGATTACTATGCATTGTATGTTACTTATCCATGTGAAACTCACAAGAGCCACATATGTCTCCAGTTACTTTATCACTGCCCCAGAGGCAACAGGAAATTCCATCCCCGATCCGGTTTTAAACTCCAGTCGAGCCGGGGTTAGGAAGTCCACCAGACCCCTTCGCAATGGCAGCTTCCTTTTCAAAGGGACTTTGTGCTCGAGAGACTCCATTCCGTGACTGAATAACAGCCACTGTACCCAGAGGCGGTCTTAACTTCTAAACCGCAGCTCAGACTGTGATGGTGGCAGATCTTCTGAAGTCTCTTCATGGTGACTAATGAAACGGTGACAAAACGTCCATAAAACCAGGCCGATTTATCGCCTCTGGGGCGGGGCTGCTCGCGCTCTTTCATCAGGGACGGCTCAGAGGGACAAGGACCCCCAGACTCAATCCGTCTGTCGCAATGCCCGTGCGAAAGTAAATTGACCCCTAGACATTGTGGATGAAAGGAGCCTGGTGCTAGCTCACATGCTCGCGGATTCCAAGATAAAAGGGTTCGGTTTTAATTAGATTCCAATCACATGAAGCGTTTCCATAGCGTCCAGCGACAAGGTCATACTGAATTTAATAGGGTGCATCTAAATGATCTTACGCCCCGAAAATCCACAAAGGACTGTAACACGTAGCGGGCTACATACCACTCATACAAAAAGCGTGACTAGAACGCAGCTCCACAACTTGCATAAATGCATTCCAAGGCTAGGTAGGGTTGCGCCTTTATAAAGTGGGCAAATAACCCCCTTTGGTTTCTTCTGACCCTCCTTGATCCTAAAGGTCAACAGTGACATTGTTGATCATTTGAACCCATTCATTAGGGGTCATCTGTACACAGACAGACTGGCCGAGAGAAATTCTCTCATCAAGAATTTGCAGAAGGATGCCACAATGAAACTTTTCTCACAGTAGCTGCATAGGTGCCATTTATCCTTAGGGTAATTCCAGCATATATACATTTTTCTTTCCCAGACTTTGTTGAGTTGACACCCTCCCTCCCTTACAAAGACATGCACACACACACAGATCCACAGACATATTCTCTCAAAATATATACTCAAGATCAAGAAGGTGTGCCATGCATACCTGAACGCTTCCTTTTTATATAAACTTCCCTAACCTCAGGTTTGGAAAAAGGAAACCCTATGACATACAACAGACTCTTGTGGAAATTCATGTGGAAAAAGGACCTCTCTTTTACAGCACTATGCAAAAAAAGGGAAATGTATGACAACCAACTGAAATGAATGATTTATTAAAACACTTACCTGCTTTCTCTGTGGAGATATTTCCAGCCTCATCACAGCACACTTATTGAGGGTGTTCAGCCGCCTGTGAATGACACACACACACACACACACAAAAAGGAATTAAAAAGTCATTCAAGCTTTCGGTTCGGTTCAAGCCTCCTCTTCAGCAGTAAGACCAATTGTTTGCCTCGTTAACAAACACAACACATTTGCAAAGAAAGAAAAAAATAAAAGCCTTTTCCAAGAGTAACAAAAAAAAATGGCAAGCTTCCTAATGAGGCGGTTAAGGATAAGTTTAGGATAGGGAGAAAGAAAATGTGGAAAAAAGAGAGAGAAAGCTTATCCCCCACCACACCTGGTAGGTGTCCTTCCAGACTACTCTTCAAGAGATCAACTGAGCTGAACTCGAGGCTTTGCTTAGCGCCAAGTAATGCCTTCCAGATGCTAGCTGCCAGCTGGGCTCATCTGCCTTCAATCAGCTGCAGATTCAACCCCCACCGGCCGGCTCTGTAGTCAGCGTCTCCCCCCCCCCCCCCCCCCCCCATGTCCATGTGTCTCCACTGGGCCCTGCACTCTCAGACGCTTTCCCTCAAAGACCCACTGTGCGTATATGAGAGACAATTACATAACCTGTTCCTCCAACTGACGTTTTTGAATGCCACTTGCACACACGCATTTTGTTTTTCTTTGGTTTTCGTGCCTTCCCCTGGCTAACGGACTCGACTGGTTGTGTAACAGGCCTGGCTCGTCCCCTTTCACTCCCACTTTGAAGAATGACAACGAGAAAGTAGCGTGTCAGGAGAGCGGCATTCCTAGATAACGGGAGCGATGCTTTCATTCGATACATGTTAAAAGGAGGGGAAACCAAAGCATCTGTGACGCATTAATCTTCTTCCGCTACCGAGAGTCGGCCTGAAAGACGGGGCGGAGAGAACCACTTATCAACTTCTGAGGATTTCTTCTAAAGCGGGTGATATCTCAGGTAATCTTTCCATTATCTCCTGACGACATTTGTTTTTTGGTTGCGTAGTGAAAGAATGCCTGGAAGACTTTGTAGCAGAATGCATCAACGAGGGTCTTACCTGCATAAGGCCTCGATAGCATCCCGGTCGAGGAAGTCATGGTCCCTGGTCACAGAGGAGATTTCGATGGGGAACAGGGAATCTGAGGGGAGAAGGGGAGAGGAGAATGAAGGGGTCAGGTAGGGGGTTGGGAGGGGGAGGGGAAGGGTGGAGGAGATCGCAGGAATCGCATGGGTGATGAACCCCAGAGCCGGTGCCTCTTCAAAGGGGGGAATCTGCACCTCCACCAGGGCCGCAGTGGAGCTAAAAAAGGGGCCTGACCCAGATTATGGGTCCCAGAAGAATGCGTGGGTCCTCCAAGCCAGGAGAATCTGTCATCAGATCCCACAAGATTTCCCCCACAACCCTCCCCACCTTCCTCCTGATGAAATAAAAGAGGAAGTGCATCTCAGCCGAGCGAGCAAACACAGCTGCCCTGCCGAAAGCCCTGGCGGTGGGGAGTTCAGCAGTGACGGGGCCTCCAGGAATGCCCCCTGCAATTAAACAAACGCATCAGGCCTTTGTCCCTATGCAAAGTGCCTTTCAGTCAATTAAGGACATCAACACATTAATGTCATTGACCCAGCCCTAGCTAAGGATTCTGTGTTGCAGGAGCAAACTGTTTCCACTCCATTCCCAGGACTCCCGAATTACTGTATGGAAATGTCTCTACCCTACCACAAAAAGAGTGGTATTTCACAAAATTGTAAAATATGACTATAGGTTTAACTAAGATCAAGCAGCAGCATCTAAAAGCATCCGCTACTTGTCCTAGCAACTATACTAGGAGTATTTTATTGAATAATCAAATCTAAGACTTTTGTAAGAATTTCAATGATGTAGCTATTGTAATATCTACACAGATATTTCCATGCTTAAATCATCAGCAGCAGTAACAGCAGATGGTGTTTTTTTGAAATGTTTGCGCTGCTGATATACATGGTCCATTAAAAGCACAGTCTAAGTGGTGACTCGGGGGGGGGGGGGGGGGGGGAGCTTGTCTCCAGGTTGTGGAGATGATGTCAGCCTTTAATTGCTATGGTAACCCATTCTCCAGTGGTCTGTTACTGCGGAGAATGCAGCTGTGGCCGTTTACCTTCGTAGAACTGCGCATACTGTGGGAACCCAGCTGCCCTCAGCCAATCACACGCCTCCTTGGCCTCGATCTCTGGAAGAAAATAAAACAGCCCTCTGTTAGCCATTAACAGAACAGGAAGTTCCGCTGTAAAGCTGGTCTGTGCTGCGGCAAACTAATTATGGCGCCAACTGAACCAGGGCTGCTAAGCTGGAGTACGTCATTTACAACCGCAAAGGTACTGCCTTTCAGTGGCCTTATACCTGCCCCCCCTCCCTTAGCATTTACACAGAATAACCATCATAACGAAAATAGACTGAAAATAGGCTGAAACCAGCAGACCCAGCAAGGCGCATCTAAAATTCAAACCAAACTGCATGGCACCACAAATCTGTTTCCCGAAGAAGAGACATTCAATATTCACCAGAACAGAAAACCAACACTGGCACATACTCTCAATCCCAGATGATTAACGTTAAAGAGGATCTTTCTGGGTGAAAAGAAGCTGGTGGTGTGAGATAACTGAAAACGGCGTCTGTGTACTGGGCCTTTGGTGTGAGGTGTTTTTTTTTTTTTTCCTCCTCCAAGGGCTTAGAATGTCAGAAATCTGAATCTGCTCTCAGCTTTGAAGGCATTAGCCAACTAAAGCCCATAATCCAACAGTGTTCCCATCATTCACAGGAAAAAAACGACCAATAATGACGGGGATCAGAGCCAGATGGTGCTAAGGGCCGCACCAGCACACCTTTTGCGACTTTTGTGAACGGACCTGCGAAGGGAATCCCATTGAGTGCCTTCCTCGGGCCAGGCTGCCGGGAGGAGAAAACCTCCCGGCGTAAGGGCACTGATTTACGGCGCTCGGTTGACTGGAATGAACATTCTCCTCCCCCGAGCTGACGCAACGCTGTGGAGTGAGGAGGACGGTCACTGATAGCTCAGGGTCATTAGCATTCCCCTTGTTTTCTGATTAGCGCCCTTCTCTTTACACTGTAACGGCCGGCCTGCGTTTCTGACAGCCCTGCTAACTGCCGACAAATGCCGCCGGGGCCATTGTGCCAAAGGGGGCCGGGGGGACGAGGGCTTATTAACCGTCTGAGGGGGCATTTAGACAGAGCTTGTTAAATGGTGTCGCAGAGGACCTGCGGGGCAAATGGCTCCCCTGGGCCCCTGTAATGCTCCCTGGGAGCCCCCCCTCCCCTGTGTCAGGGGGCCCCTTGAAACCGGGGGGCCCCTGGCGCCCGCTGTCCTCCGAGGCTGTCGTGCGGGTGAGAAAGTTCACGCGGGACCTGTGAGAATTGGCGATGCTGGCGCCCCGTACGGCGGTCCGTCTACCCAAGGGCGGCTCGCTTCAGAGGCACCAAGGCCGCCGTTATGCAACCCCAACGCCATTAGACCCCCGGCTCCACATCGTCCCCTCTGAGACCGCGTGCACAACAGAAACCAACTCTAAAACCGTGTCTGGAAAACCACTGCTAACTGCTAACCCAGCTTTATTTTTAAACTGGGAGAAAGGGTTTCTGCCTAATTTCATCAGCAGTTGCCACGGTGCAGCGTATTTCGCCGGCGAAATTGCGGATCAACAAGCCTGTAAAAAAAAAAAAAAAAAGTGGCTTTTCCTCTTTTGGGGTTAACGAGGAGGCAAGAAAAACAAACAGGGAGGGGGAGAGAGGTTACCCCTGACAGGGCAGGAAGAGGCCAGGCGAGAAAAGTGGTGTTCAGAGGGGTACGTGACTTTCCCCGACCAGGCTCAGAGTGAGATTCCAGACCCAGCAGCTATGTGGAGAAGCGGAGGGCCAGTAAATCATTACCCACAATGAGCCCTGCCATCGCCGAACGCTTCCCTACATCACACCACTGCGCTGCAGGCACACCCGGGGGTTAGCGCTAGCACGCTGTCGCTTTCCAAAACATGCGAGATCTCCGTGAGCAAAGCCAAAAAGCCTATCATACAAAGGCCTCATTTAGTGATGCCAACCCATCAGACTCCTCATCCAAGCCCACTGAGCAGTCGAACATTGTCTGTACTAGGACAATTTTGCATGGTAGGTATTTCTCTAATAAAATATTTTAGATATAATAATTCTACATATCAGCTGTAGGATCTGCTGGTTTCAGTTGACACACAGTACTTAACTGACCACTGAAAGCAGTTGTTAACACAGTTAAATGACCTCACCTAGATTCCTGAATCTGGACTGTTCCTCTCTTTAAAGGTGAAAAATGAATAAATAAAACAGCAGACACTGTGGCCCTCCAGGACCTGGGTTGCAGAGGGCAGACCCGTGATACATGCACTAAAACGCACGCTGGGAAAGAACATCTGGATCATGATCTCAAACAAGTTTCTCCTCCTGTAAAACGCATAGCCAAAAATGTACTGTTGCAGCACATTCCCAATATGCAGATTAACTTGTGTACTTAAACAGCCCATTAGTAGCCACAGACGCACCAGTTTGTATGTAAATGTGCCCGAGATTCCACAGAGGGGGAACAGACACTCTGACTCCTTTCTGCTGCTCCACACAGCCAGGGCTTATGGGAAAGACTTAAATCAATTAAGATACAGAAAACAAGCAGATCATTTGATACAGGTATGGAGAGGCAAGAAACACAATGCATTAAAGAGAGAAATGTCTACTGACCCAAGCTTACCCTCCCTGTCTCCCCCTCCCCCCCACTCTCAAACAAACACACTGTGCATCATTAGAGCCCCTGCTAGTCCCCATGTAGCTTTGCGATACCCCAAACAAAGGACTACATGCACAGCAAACAATCAACAAAGCTGTGCTATTCAGTAGTTAAAAAAAAAAAAACTGACACAGAACAACTCAAGTTACTGGGAAGAGGGCTTATTGGACTTTACAACATTGTTTACAAAAATCGAATGCGCAGGTAGTGTCATATGCCATTCTGGATCCATTAGTATAATAAATAAATGCAATTAAGACTTGATGAGTCGGTTTCACAGACAGTTTAAGCTTAGTCCTGCACGAAACTCCATTGAAAATGCATTGCCTCCCTAAAACAACACTGAACAGGCTTAAAACTGATTTATGTTTGTGTACCCCAAAAAATAAAAGATATTTCTGTCCCATGATCACCGTGGCATCACACACCAGCCACCAGACGATATTTATCCAGACACATCAATAATGCAAATATTGCATGAACAGTCTCAATGTCCCCAAGCTCATAAAGAACACAGGGAGATAAAAACAGACAACATAAGCAATAACATCACAAGCGCTGATTATGTTTCCCTAGAATGCAACTGCCCCTTGCGTATACATATTCATTACTCGAGAATAATAAACGTAAGCTATCCTTATCAAGGACATTCAGCTCTCTCTCTCCCCCAGCCATATTCTTGTGAACTGAACCTTGAATCCACACACGCGAACGTTAAACGTTTTGGTTAGAGTGTGCGGAGAGACCGCACGCTATCACGCCCCTCCGTTCAGGGCCCAATCCTCTCCGGCGGCATTTGCGCTGTATTGTCTACGCTCCTCCAGGGCCGGCAAAATTACCTCATTTCCTTTTTCTTATTAGTAGGAAGCGTGTGAACTTGTTTACTGTACTGAACCATCCTGTATCGAGAATGAACCCCCCCCCCCCCCGTTTGTTCAAGGCCAGATAACAGGCCCACCATGTCCAACAAAAACAGGGACTCCGGTTATTGTGTCAACCTTGGGTCTGAGGAGAAGTGAAGCTCACGTAGTGCAGGGGCTATCTGCTCTCCTACAGAGTAGAGATTGCATTTTTCAGCAGAAACGGTCAGATTTAAAAGAGAAATATAGATGTAATGTGGGGATCAATTAAAATGGACCATTGAAGTACTGAAATGTGCATGTGTGTGCGCACGTGCGCCTGTGCGTGTGTGTGTGTGTGTGTGTGAGTGTGTGCGTGTGTACACACTGCCACTGAAAGAAGGGGAAAACATTCACCAATCCAAAAATAAGAACCAATAAAGAGACAGACCCCAGGTACCACACAGAAAGCCCCATGAGTGGCCAGGGTGATCACCCAGTTCCACCTCAGACATAGAACATCATAATGCAGGCTAACTCCCTTGAATTGTTATGCTGCTCTTTCAAATTCATTCCACTTAACCCCCCCCCCCCCACACCTCGACCATGAAACACAGCTGTGGTCTCCTTGGCGATAGCGCCTGATTTCAGCTGTGCAGACCCAGCTTCACATTAGCTACACCTAAAATTACTCTGCACCCCCCCCCCCTCCCCAGCCCCCCAGCCCCCTTCCTGTCACAGGAAATTCTCACAATTGGTGGCCAATATTTGACTTGAGCCAGGACAAGAATATTGCCTGATGTGTGGCTTGCGTGCGCTTCAAAGGAATGCAGTTAGCATTCTTTGAGTTAGCATAACTTTGAATTTTAACCGATTGCGGCTCTGCGTGTAAGCAAATTAGGGAGGCATTTTAGGGCCCTTCTAATTAGATATTCGAGAGGCCAGAGTGAGCAAGGAGCAAGTATTCCCTGTTCAGTTAGAGAGTAAAAAGTTGCTTCAAATCACCATATATGGTCCTTTCTAGCCATTGCAGGGCAAGATCTGATACATGTGGCTCACTGCCTACAACTATATAACAGCTTCAAGTCTTGTCCTTTTAATGTGATACACAGGAATGCTTCAAATCCACAACAGTCATGCAACTTTCATAGATGAAATCCATGCATTTTTCACATCTCTGTGAAGCCTCATATATATAGATCACAAGTGCGGTTCCGCACTGTGACATTACACCACTACGACTCCAAACTGTTAAATAAAGCTATTCCGACGTGCCAAGTGATTCTATATACTGCCTTCTGGCCTGATCTGCCGTTCCTGACAGAACACATGGAGGGGACACACTTGTAAGAATAATGGGAATACCTAATGGCAATTATCCATGCCACGGACCAGACACAGGCTGCTGTCCAGATGGAACATCCAAATGCATGTCCTAATTGCTCTTTCTACATGGGTGATAGATTTACACCCCTTGGCCACAGTGCGGTCGGGTCTTTTCTGCTGTTCTCCAACCCGGAACGACAGCTGGTCGGGGAGGGAGAAATACACAATATGGACACTCTTAGAAAGTTTATTTCTCCCAAAAGATTCTGAATATGCTGCATTTTGAGACTGAAAAGACATGTGCCCACTGATGCATAAGCAACAGAAAGATAGATTCATCATTCTTTGGGGGGATGGTGTGTCGTGTAGGGGTTGTTGGCTGGGTCCCTATCTGCAAGCTTGCCAGATCCCCCTATGGTACACACAGTCTATAGGAGGTGTTCCTGCTCCTGGGAGATCAAAGGCATTTCTCACCATGAAACATGGTCAACCCCCAGTATCTTCACTGTCCAGCGAACCAAGAGATAGGCTTAAAAGTGCATCACGTTTGAAAAGTGCCCGTACAATACACCGACGTCTTCACAGTAGCCTACCCTTTACCGGAGTACCATTCCTGTTTACAGTATGAGACACAGTATTTTCAACGCCATTTCCTACACAGAACCGTTAAAGTAGATAAAACAAGCCTGCATCATATGTAAGACAAACTTCGTGCAAAATAAATTATGCCAAACAACCAATTCATTAGTCAAGTTCTTGATAATTAATTACATTGCATTTGCATTACATTCAGTTAGCAGACGGACTTATCTATTGCGAAGTATTATTGTCAAGAAGGCCTATTACATGTGCAACATCACATGTTACATTATACAGCATAATAAACATTTTATCTTTAGAAAGTACAAAGTGTTTTACATTTATGTTTAAATCTGATTGAACGGGCCATATATATTTTGAAACCGCAGTGGTAGTCTAGCCTAGGCGAAGCGACATCCAGAAGCAGCCTACTGAAAAACGATGTCTGGCTGCTGACAAATGTTGAGAAAATACAACGAAATAATAGACCATTACATTATACCTGAAATAATTGCTCATTCTTTATCAAATAAATGTACAATACCATGACGAAATTTGACCAACAAAATGCATTTTGCTAGCGGAACAGAATACATTTATTAAAAGTTAGACACAATAGCGTGCACCACTGCAGTATGCTGAGTGTTATTATGAATCCACAAAATATACTTACGAGTTAAGATCATTCTTTTGTTTTTTGATTTTTTTTTCTCCGTGTAAACAAATCCAATGGCACTACTTAAGTCCAGCGCGTTTTATACCCGAGTTTAGGGCGAACCTTTCATCTCATCCTCATACAACCGCTTTGAGCAGCATTTCAGAAAGAAACTGTAAAGAATAAATCAGACCGAAGGCGCAACCCGTCTGCTCTTCACGTCATTTAATAAATCCATTATTATAATATTTCTCATAGTTCGTTTTTTTCTTCCGTGCAGCCAGTTACATTTCTCCACTCCTTCAATGAGTTGCCTAAGGAGCGTAAATGAATTCTGTATCAGCGTTTGAGAACGGGAAGCAAGGGGCAAGCAAAGCCCCACCTCCTTCGGCTACACCAACTGCACACCTGATAGGGCATGCTAATCCATACAGTGAAGCCATTGCAGCCAGCCATTGCAGGCTAGTTTGCAATGGTACAATTATATTTTTATAATAATAAATATACATACGCTAGCTTGCTATCCTTTAAATGCTATCGGGAGTGTATTCATCAATTAAGTAACATTTATATTAATCAGCAATAATGATATAATACCATATATTTCATGTATTAATACAGATCCACACACATACTAGGAAATTAAATACATAGATTTTAGTATCCTATAAAATGCAGTATTTTCAAAGGTAAGCTATATTCCATCGCCATATTATATAGCAAGTTCTTTTCGTCCACATTCCAGGGAAAATAATCCAAATCACAGAAACACAAATAACGGCAGGCACCAGTGTCATATTAACAGATCTCCACATACACACATCCTGCCACTACTGTAGCTCAGAGGTTTTGAGAGTAACTCTCAATAGTTTTGAATTAGATTGAAAAATATAACAAAAAGATGCATAATATGAATAAACTGCAATAATAATTGGCCAATTAATGTCACTTCTGCAAACCGTATCACTGTCTTTCTGTAATGTCTGGGGTCAGTTCCCTGCCAAACTAAATCACTGTGAAAGCTAAGAAATGAGACCCAAAGGCTCTGGTCATAAAGTAGGCTTCAAACCGGCATTCAGAAAATTACGGGTCTCGGTGAGAAAGAAGCGTCTGAGGGAACTGTGGAGAGAAATGTGTTTACGCTTTTTTGCGGCTAAGCCACAGAGATTTTCCCATACATGGCCAGCAGTGGCTGCGTAGAGCGGAGCCCTCCGTGAAAAAGCAGACCAGAAGCTCCCCGGCCAGGCCAGGCAGCATCCTGCCATCCTGCTGCTTATGTCGTTTCCGCTTGTTGACTGGGTCAAATATATTAGTTACCTAAAATACTTTTTTCTTCTTCTTTTTCTTTTCTTTCTTTTTTTCTTTTATTTTGGTGGGCGGTGGGGGGTGTTGTGGGGTAGCTTGCGTGAGCTTCAAAAATAGTTGCAGAATAAATAGAAAGTGTCCCTGTTTAAAGACAAACATGTTGCATGTTGTCGGTGTGGGAATATTTTGAAGTCCACTGCTGGAATGTCTATTGTTAGGACCGCCCCCCTCTACAAACATGATGTAATGAAGACAAAAAAAAAAAAAAAAAAAAAAATATATATATATATATATATGTTTTTATATTTAAAAACAAAATTTCGAAATTGATGTATAATAATATTTAATTAAATGTTGTTTATTTTATAAAGCCCCGGACCACAGCTGTGTCAATCACTGTAGCCTTCTCCAAAGGGGCTTGGTCTGGGACTGGCGACTGGCGACTGGCGGGACTTTTATTTGCTATCAAATACCAGCTGCTGATCATTATGCGATCTTGCACCTTAAAGGGTTAAAACAACTTGTGTTATATCACCAGTAGAAGCAAAACCTCATAAAAACTAAAATGAAATGGAAACAGATTGTTCTGATAAGGCTTTAAATGATCTGGAATTATTATTAGTCACAATGAATTATTTAGAAAAAAAAAAACACATGTCACGCAATCATGATTGATGACGCGTATCCCTCTCGATCTGCTGTGCCTTAGCAGGTCGACTGCTGTTCTAGCCGGCTAGGGCCTAATTGTCAAGGTAAAGTAGGGTATTCCAGAAACACGTTGGATAAATGAATGGAGGCTACTGAACGTAGAAATCGGGAGCGGTAACGCGTAAGGGTCGAGAGAATGCTTATTTCCACTTTAAAACACATTTTATCCACCTTCCTCGTGCTCCTTGCATGAAAAGTCATGAGGAGAAACGTTAGTCCACAAACGATGCAGCTAGCTCTGGTAGCATGCACAACTAACGTAGAGCCATATCACATAATTTCATTTTACTTATTATTTTGTGCTATTGATAAATATGCGATTAATACACGCACTACGTCAAACTGCATGGAGAGAAATACAGATGAAGAGAGGCAATAATTTGGTAAGTGAAACACCCATAATTGGCTTTATTTTGTAGTTGTAACATTTGATCGCGGTGTCTTCTCCAACTTGTAATGTTGTTGCAGATCTCCCTGTGTCTACTGATTTAGTGTCTTTCAGAACATGCTTTCTGGCAAAGGTTCACTGTATATGTTTTATAAGCATAGGGAAGGTTTGCTTGGAGCATAATGCAGTGTAACGCATGCGTCCTGGAAATCCTGGAACTTTTTGATTCGCATTTCCAGTCATGGAGAATTAGAACATTGACTTTTTTTGTGTAATGTTGCAATGTCTTGAATATGTGACCATAGCTGATTTGGGTTTATGATATGATATCGACTATTTTCCAGTTGTGAATTTTTACATAATTAACCAGAACAGAGCTCTGCAGCACCCCCCGTGCTAAAGCTTCCTCCTGCAAGTACAGATTTGCAGCAACAAATGGCATAAAATTTAATATATATATATATATATATATATATATTATATCATATCATGTGACACAAAACCAATATTGGAAATTTCAGCTTAAACTTGACCATGTTGGGATGGTTTAAGCTGAAATTTCCAACATTGGTTTTTGTAATATAAGTGTTTTTGTCACTTATAGTTGGTCAACAGTGGCCTATAGCTAGCCACCGGTTAACCTTCACTTTACTCTTCCAGCTTAACCAGCTCTGACCAGTTTTGTCCAGCTAGAGAGCTGCTTTAGCCAACCATAGACCAGCTATGATCAGCTAGACGTGCCAAAACCACACCTTTAACTAGAATTAGAATCCCAAGTGTTCAACAGGGATACTCCATCAGAGAACACTGAGATTGAAACCATCACCTGTTTCTTTGGCCATTTCACTAGCGAATATGCCATGAAGCATACATCTCTAGGAAATGACACCCCAACGAGACGTATGCTCTCGAACTGGTCTGTATTAGAGTTGCACAACAACATACGATCATACTAACTGATAGACGTGGACACATGCCTTCTTTAGGTTTTATTACATTGTGGGAACCATATAAATGAAAAGTGGTAATGATATTGATTCATAGGTTTTGCCGAAATATTGTGACAGCAATAGGCGATTGCCTGTCACTTCCTCCATATCACTGTGTTTGGGGCGGTGTGTTAATGTATCGTTTTAATATCTTTCACAGGGCCCAAACAGAAACAACACTATTTTAATTTTCCTGTTATAAACAGGGCGAGCAGACACAATCTTGATGAACAGCTTCCAGTGGGCTTTAAAGACATTGTGACTCTGTAGGCAAATGAACTGACAAGGGGCCCTGGGAGGATCGGACAAGACACAGCGCCTTTTGTCTTTACTTCCAAGCTGGAAATAACTGACCTCAGCCATGATAAGTTTCCCCTTTGATCTCCTCCACTAATATACAGAGATAAATATTAACCCCATTTCATGCCTGCCTCAAACCTCCAAAATAATAGGACAGAAATGTAGGCTGGCCACACTTTATTTTTTTCTTTTTTCTTTTTTTTCTGAAGCCAAACATAGACCTGGTAAATTCACAAGGATGCTATGCATTTTCTTAAACATTTGCACCCACACAATGCTTAAAATACCACACAAAAATATTACATTAGTTATTCTCACAGCAGTTTACTGGGTGTCTGTAAGGACCAGTCTCATAATGTGTTTGTTTTGAAGTACAATTCACACAATGTAACATTAATATAATTTGTAATTAATTCAAAACATCCTTATTAATGAATTAATGTCGAATAAGACAAGATGAATAAGTCACTTGAAATTAATGACTCAAAATTAAGGACAATATCTTGTCATTAGATAAATTGTGACCACATTACCATATGATTAGACCAGTGCATTCAGCTCAGTATAAACAAAGGCCTGCTAATTCGGAACACAAGTACCAGTAGCTGGTGCTTGTGTTGGCAATCAAGTGTTCTGATCCTTAAAAGATAGCAATATCATATGTCTTTAGCCTGTCCATCCAAACTGTTATATAATAATTGCAGTAAGTTCATGCTGCACTCTCAGAAATGGTGACAGTGGAGGTACATTTTTATTCTAAGGATCACATTTCCTGAATGTACTCTGAAAGTACAATAATGTGTTCTTTGGGTACAAATGAGCAAGAGAAGGTACAAATGAATTATATATTGCTGGCTAGGGATACAATTTTATGGCGGCAAGGATGGTGCAGTGGGTAGCACTGCCGCCTCACAGCAAGGAGGTCCTGGGTTCGAATCCCCGTCGGCCGGGGCCTCTCTGTGCGGAGCTTGCATGTTCTCCCCGTGTCTGTGTGGGTTTCCTCCGGGTACTCCAGTTTCCTCCCACAGTCCAAAGACATGCAGGTTAGGCTGATTGGAGAGTCTAAATTGCCCGTAGGTGTGAGTGTGTGAGTGAATGGTGTGTGTGACCTGCGATGGACTGGCGACCTGTCCAGGGTGTATTCCTGCCTTTCGCCCAATGTATGCTGGGATAGGCTCCAGCCCCCCTGCGACCCTGATCGGGATAAGCGGGTTCAGATAATGGATGGATGGATGGATGGGATACAATTTTATGTACCTATAGGGTACCGCCCCAGCGACAAGCATTTGTATGTTTTTAGGCACTTATCATACGCACTTTATTTCTGAGAGTGTGGGGACTGTAAATCCTGGAATTTGTGTTATATTAAAGAAATGAATCAACTGAACTGAGGCCTTCAGGGTGTGTACCGTCTTCAAATACCAACTGACCCTTGACCCCTGTTACAGTGCTCGAGTGTGTTTTGATAACTCATACTCTGCACACTTATGTTATTAATCAAGGGGAAAGAACATGCCTGCTATGAAATAATGGCTACAGAAATGTTGAAAACATGATAAATGATGAGCGAAACTATTTTGAAATGATAAATGAAAGGATGAAACAAGCTGCTGGTACATGCCTCTGCTCTGGTTCTGCTTTCTGTATTACAATGCGTTCAAGTGAGAAGAAACTTGGTCTCCGTGTGCCTTGCCTTCACTGCACCCACATATCATTGCTGGCATTGCTATCATTTGGGCATCCGGCTGGCAGTGACATTGTCTTTTGACTATGACGTTTAATAGTCCTCTGCTTGTTTCCTATTATTTGACAGGAGTGTATACAGTTTTCCTCTTGAGATACTAAATGTTAATTCCGCTCTGTGCTTTGAAAAGACCTGACCTGAGTGTTTGACGTACTGTAGGGACCACACCGAGACAGCCAAAGCATAGTACTTAAGAGAAAAAGTGATTAAAAAAAAATAATTTTCAAATGTATTATCTTTAGCTCTTTTTAGTTAACCTTATTATCACATCATCCTTAAAATATTAGGAGTCCAGAGAAGTGTTTAAAGTAATTGCGTGACACAGGTGTTGTCAGCTTAGATCTCAAGCAGGAACAATGCAAGGCTCTCTGTATAACTGACTGTAGCAAAATGCTAAAATGGTGTCATGAAACCAAAAGTGGGCAGCCTTACTGTAAGGTCTCAATCACTGTTTTGAACCAATTGTGTTTTTTCTGTGCAGAGCTCCATCTTTTCATTGGTTTGATTAAGCCACTGATTTCTATCTTGCTATAACTCCCATTGAGAATAAACCCACCACTGGTATGCTGAATTACCTTTGCATCATTTCAGTTACGTATATTGAGGGTCACGGTATGTTTCCTTTCAACCATGGGGATATAGGCTCATTGGAATTCATTAATTCATTAATTCATTATCCTAACCCGCTTATCCTGAACAGGGTCGCAGGGGGGCTGGAGCCTATCCCAGCATACATTGGGCGAAAGGCAGGAATACACCCTGGACAGGTCGCCAGTTCATCGCAGGGCACACACACCATTCACTCACACAATCATACCTACAGGCAATTTAGACTCTCCAATCAGCCTAACCTGCATGTCTTTGGACTGTGGGAGGAAACCGGAGTACCTGGAGGAAACCCACGCAGACACGGGGAGAACATGCAAACTCTACACAGAGAGGCCCCGGCCGACGGGGATTCGAACCCAGGATCTCCTTGCTGTGAGGCGGCAGTGCTACCCCCTGCACCATCCGTGCCGCCTCATTGAAATTCAGATAATTTAAAATGATTGTTTTGCACCACCACATAACATGAGTCTGAATTGTCCTTATATTTAACCACCCTTCAGGATAGGTATTCAGAAACTATTCTTCACAAGGCTCCAGCTTGCTTTATTCATTGAAATACAGCTAACATCTTTAGGTCCTTTTTTACACTGTAGATGTAGGTTCAGGCTGGCTCGCGTGGTTCACGCCTGTGTTCATCCAGTACATGTCATTCTGACCTGTATTGACTCAGCCTACTCTGGCCTGGCCTAGTTATGAAGAATCTGTGAGCAAAGTTAGAAAATGTTTAAACTGCGGGGCTTCCCCTGGATCTGAAAGGGAGATAAACACAGAGGGGTTGAAAGTAGCGTAGAAGCGTGGTGTGATCACTGACCTCTGCAGAAACGATCATATCTCTAAACAACTGGCCCGCAAACCCTGGTCCTGGAGAGCCACAGGGTCTGCTGGGCTCTGCGCAAATCTGCAACCAATTCAGAACAAAGAAACCATGTGACCTGACTATGTCACCAAGTAAATGTTAAACGGTCTACATTTATATAGCACCTTTATCCAAAGCGCTGTGCTATTGATGCTTCTCATTCACCCATTCACACACACTTACACACTCAACGGCGATTGGCTGCCATGCAAGGCACCGACCAGTTCGTCAGGAGTAATTGCCTGAGCCAATGCCACCCCAAGTAGAAAAAAAAGTCTAGTTTTTATTGATTTATGGTTTTTTTTTTTTTTTTCAGATTTGGAGTGCAGATGAAGTTTCATTCTGGCAGAGCTCTTGTATTCAGAGTGACATTATGGGCTACAGAGCTCTGCTTGCTTCCAGTACCACAGGGAAGCAGTCACGTCTCTGAGGCTCCGGAACATTCTGTCCTGATCCCGACAGTAAAGCGGTATACAGTAACTGCCTGGAAGCAGTAAAGTGCACATCTCTGGCAGATCTCTGGATGTGGTGCGCACACAGCCCAGGTCTCATTATGTCGTCGACCCACATGGCTGTTTCTGTGGGAGCTGCTCCAGATACAACCATCTCAGCTGGAGAAGCCAACCTATTCAACTATTCAACCCTTCATTCAATCCAAACAACAAAACTATTTATATTTATTTTCTGTGTATAACGTATAACAGCAGTGTAATGTGTGTTATATGAAAGCCGTGTGTTATGATATCTGGAGAGTTATGTGATTCCAAGGTCATTACAGTAGCTCCCCATGTGTCATTGCTTTTAAGTGCTAGCGATAATTTGGGCATTGGTGACATCCAGATGTGAAGATTTCTCACGAGCTTCTTCATGAAGATTTGAGACGTGCCTCTTAATAATTTGGATCTATTTTTTTTGCTATTTGTTTCAAAAGAACATCACATTGATTTGTGTCCACATTGCTAAAATTGGATGTATTTTATTAGCGTGAATAAAACCGTCCCGAGGCAAAGCTAAAGTCTGCTGAACTGCTGTCTGACCGCTTAAATAATTAAAAAAATAAATCTGGTTTCTGTACGGTAAAGGACTAATTTACAGCAGCCAAACTCCGTATAAAATATACAGTATATATGATATATGCTGAGAATGTTCATCTGAAACTATGCATGGCTGTGTGAGTTTAAGCCACAGTGATGTCTTGTGTCACACACCGGATGGACAACTGCATTCATGGTAAAGCCTGAAACTTTTCGTAATGAAGCTTTGAGTAACGCTAGCTATTTTCAGGGGTAAGCCCCCAAATGTAAGCCCCTGAATGAGCTGGAACATGTCCAGCTCATATTTTTAAAATTAGTCATGCATGGGTAGGGAGATATGAGGCAGATTGATTTAGTGAATGGTGGGTGAGAGAGTCCAAAGGAGTAATTTGGAAAAACGCTTCTGTTCTGCCACGTTAAGAATATCGGCTTGCCGAACATCAGCTTAGCACAGTCACCTTTCAGTTGCCCATCAGAGCTTTGGGACTTGCTGGGTTTGGACTCGAGAAAATGGGAATTATTCCAGTCCGTAGGAATTTTTAAAAGCGCTTGTTTAATTGTCTCGAGAGGAATTTTCATGCTGCACACTCATTGTTTTGTGCTGATGATCCATAACTTTTCGATTTCTTGGAACTTCCAAAAAAAGATTTTACTGACTCCAAGTCTTACTGCATTGAGAAACATTCTCACAAGAACCTTTTGTTAGTAGGAACTGGGTGCTTTCACAATCGCAGTAGGCTATTGCAGAAACCACAAAGGAAATGTAATTAGGATCACATTCAACATCACAAGTTTAGCTCTAAACTTGATTTGTTACCCTCCCCCCAAACACAAAACAGGCATCAATAGCAATGGTCTTTTTGAGGCCAAAATCTAAATTGGTTTGCCGTTTTATTTACTGGTATTGAACCAAAAATGTAGTCTTCGGATTTGTGTCAGTGTTCGTACATAAACTGTATTATTTTCCCCTGACAGAGTAAGTTGCTAAAACATTATGTTGAGTCTTTCTGAAAAGTATAACCCCAAGTAAAAAAACCACATATTGTATGGACAGTTAAGATATAAAATATATATATAGCTATCTATATAGCTATCACTTACTGTATCTGCTTAGTCCATGGAAAATTCCAACACCACGATTTTGTTCATTATGAGGTATACTTATTTGCATGACATTTTTCTGTCCTTGCCACAAGCAACAGAAAACAAAATTCCTGGCGCATTACTGTCAGATGATCAATCAGTCATACTATAGCCGTCTGTTTGTGACCCTGTTTACTTTCTGAGAGAGAGGTACTGTATATTTGTTCTGAGTATGATGTATTGGTGTTGTTGCTATAACCATATAGTAGTGGCTCAACGTTTTGCAGAGTATTATTTGCTTTAAGGCTCAACATGTTTTCCTTTCATTAATTAAAAGATGTAGAGAAAGGGTAAGGACTGAGCCACTCTGCGTCCCTGTGTTTTCCTCTTACAGTATGGTTATTATGTTTTTCTGGAGTTTATTTGTGGTAGTAGTATTGTGCAAATGATACATTAGTCTGGTACACACTATAATTATAACTTGCCTTTATTTTCTTTTGCTTTTAGATTATATCACTTATGACACAATTTTATTTTCAGATTCCTACATACATCTACATTTATCAACCTGATGAAATGATGGGAATATTTATATCGCCTCCTTTTTGTTTCCTCTACACCATTGAGCAAAACAAGGAGTTCCACATTGGAAGTCACAAGGATAAAAAAGGCATAAAAGAAAAGATAAAAGAATGTGACCTTTCCTTTTGAGTTCAGGAGCAGAAACGAGCAGAAAGGATGGCACATATATGCAGTTTTGTTTTTGGAAAAAGGTAGTCGATGCTGAGGGAATATGGCAAAAGCTGTTTTTTTCACCATGCACAGATTTATGAAATGTTTATTGTTAGAACCATACGGGTACTATTTTTCTCATTGGAAATGGACTGTAATGTTCATACAATGAGAACACACAAGCATATGTGTACACACGTGCGCGCACACACACACACCCACACCCACACACACACACGTACACATACGGTTTCAAAACAATTGGATGATACCTCCAACAAATTCTATGCGTGAGGAGAGGGTGGTATATCACATTGCATACTATAATGGGAGACTGTCATCCATGAGTGATGTTTCTGGGTGAATGGAGATCTTCTGCACTGTGTATACAATTCCCTATTCTAGCTAAATTGAATTCTAAATGGCATAATAGAACTGCTTTTTCCTTGTTGGCAACATTCACACACAACCTCACACGGGTCACATTGAGGTTGGTCCAGCAGTTCACTACTGCATTTCTTGCAATCAGCTGTGTCACACCTCCATGGACAGTATATGATTTTTTTTTTTTTTTTTTAAAGGAAAAAAAATTCAGATTCCCCCCACCCCTTTTTCTTGCAATTTGTTTGCCAATTGTACCCTGTTTATCGCCCATGTTAATTGAGGAAACACCGCTACAACCCCGTCCCCCGGCAGCCGGGAGGAGAACGACACACCTTCAAGCTGCATCATCCCGAGCCCCAGACCGTGAATCCGAGGCGATCAGGGAGTTTTTGTGTGCTGCGTTCCTCCCTGCTGAGTGCAGTGCAGTGCAGTGCAGTGCAGTGGCCCAATTATGACCCTCGAGTGCCGGCCATACTCGGCAGGACCGGGATGCGAACTATATGATTTATAACTCGAATTGTGCAATATGTAGCACTCTCCCATGAAAGGAAATGCCCGGTGTTAAGTGTGTTGCATCTCAGAAAGGCATTGATAAAAAGGCCTACGGAAGGCCTTCTCCCAAATAACGCGAGTGTTAAACCTGAGTGACTTTACATAACAGAACGGAGAAACTACATTTTCAGGGCTTTAATTATGCTGAGGGTTTACATGTGATATTAACCACATTATTGTTGTTATTGGCCTCTTACCCACGGTATCAAAATCTTCATGCAATGCCTTTCTGTCAAGATGATCTACGGCTTTGTATAATTCAGACCTGGCACAGCAAAAAGGGGAATGTCCAACTGCCAAAAGTGTTTAAAATAAATAATGATAAATAAATCATCGCCGAGTTTTGAGTGTGCCCTTATACTGTACATAAAAATATGTATGCATAATTTTCTTTCCATTCCATACAGTACATTAGGCCTGGAAACTAGACAGAAACTTATGGGCAGATGGATAGCTCTTAAGGGATGGCTACGATTCTACGTTTCCTTTCATTTTCAGGGAAAACCCCCAATGTTTTCTTCATTCGCCCTGTGTGGTTGGAGGCGGGCGAGCTTAAACAGGATGTAATGGAGATAAAAGATTAAGCTGTACACTCAAGTGAGCGTGTGGTTATGCATTGTTATCTTGATTATACCCGATTTCCCGGAACGACGTTAAAATATGGCCTCTGTTTCCTCTGAAATGCGTGCCTCCATTTCACACAACCCAAATTAATCACATCATTATAAAACATATTCTTTTCCTGAACTTACGCTTGACCATCCCTAGTATTCAGAGGTAGGAAGAAAAATGTGACCCTGGACAATATCCTCATTTGTATATTTCAGAATAAAGCTGGCAAGATGTCCTGTAATCTATCAGAGCTGTTTCACTCACACAATCCTCTCAAGTAAATAAACTAAGTAAATATTAATAATCCACAGAGGCATACAGAAGCGGTGGCCTTAACTCATCTGTATTCATCTCCTGAAGTGTTCTTGTGAGGAACATATGTTATGGCTTATTGCTTTCCCTGAAATTGCCTTTTGCCACTAGGCTTATCTGCAGTCATATTCCCCACCGTTCGAAGCAGTTGTGTGAACACAAATAAATCTCAGAATTTTTGAAGAATAGATAACTTTTTTAGCGTCCGCATTTCTTTGATTCTTAATGTCGAGGTGAGGTTCAAGCCCCGCATCTATAGCATCTGTTCTCTGGAGAAATACAGTTCATGCAGCAACGCCTGGTACACTCTTATGATGCATGCTCTGGTCTCTGCTTCTGTTCTCTCAAGGCTCTGAGTCTGCTGGGAGCCTTGCTGAAGTTTGGCATTTGCACGCTGAACTCAATACATCAGCTAAACCCCAAGACTGTTCAGTCTGTCAGGTCCTACGTGCGATGATAATTGCCTTGAGAGTGCCTTGAGAGCGAGTTGTGAGTGGGTACGAAGCATTCTTGAAATTGTTTCACCAATTCCCGTCCAGTGTTGTTTCCCAGAAGTGAGAGACTACCAGCAGCCAGCTGAAACTGGCTGTTGTCTGTGTGCACTTTCTGTTTCCTGTAAATACATGCTGGACAGAACCAGACAACAAGGAATTTATTGAACTGTGGCATAGG
Organism: Conger conger; assembly: GCF_963514075.1. Classification (NCBI taxonomy): domain Eukaryota; kingdom Metazoa; phylum Chordata; class Actinopteri; order Anguilliformes; family Congridae; genus Conger; species Conger conger. The sequence goes on from NC_083767.1 coordinate 8,669,986, forward strand.
GGTTTACTTAATCTGTCTTCAAACTGTTGCCACTGCAAACAACAAACAGTAGCCCCAGAAATCAATAACTAATAGTTGATAGCAACACTGACTGGATTCTTGTGTTGTGAAGTTAAGGCTCTTCAGGATTATAACCTTATGGGATAGGGTCAGTAAATAGTGGTGGCAACCATATGGACATTTTTGAAAAGTGAGACTGATCGGTTTCAACACTTCAACACGGCCCTGGGTGCATTGCGCCACAAGTTCTTGTTTTCTGTCGCAGGGCACATACATTGTACGCTTGCTTACAGTTTTCAGGAACAGCTGTACTTGCATCAGGGCTGAGGAGAATGTTCTTCAAGCTGTTGTGATTTTCACGGATGAGATGCATGGAATTATGGGGTGGTCTTCACCCGGAGCCAAACTTGCTTTCATGTTCAGGAACCGTATTTCACTTCCCGGGGTACGAATGCAAGTCAACAGTGCTACTACTGAGAAGCACCCCAACAAATAAACTGCAAAAGCGTTGAGTTGCCCATTGACCCACACCTAGATAAGTTCCTGCTGGAACACTTAATTTAAAGAGACAACAGTTGCCTAATTCTCAAGTGCAATCTGCCTCTCTTCAAACTCATATTTAGTCAGTATGTTTGAAATAAAACCATAATCCCATCTAAAGATTAGCTGCGAGATCCCACTGACTCGACCCACCGTCAATGGGATTCAGTTTCTTAGTGTAGTTTAGGCAAATGTCTGCTTGTTGGGGAGAGAGTAACTGCTTCATTGCCAATGAGATGATGGAACACACAGGAACTCTTGTCTGCTCCGATATATGAGCTAACATCAAGCATAAACAGCTAAGCAGTATGATGGGCCTTTGCCACAAAACAAGCTGTGTTACAAATCGGAGGCTTAAGTCTGACACTACCTATTAAGCGAATGCCATAAATTTGAGGGGTCTATGCGATGGTGGTGCCAAACGTATTTCCGACTGTGTTCTTACAGGGCAGAAACACAAATCCAAACTGTAAACCACAAGTCTTCTCAGAATTGTTGCCTTCGTACCACATTGTGGTTTGATATTTTGATTTGGTCCGACCCCCACTATGACTCTGTGACTCCCAGGAAGAACCCTGGCTGGCTGACCGGAGCGGTTTTTCGAACGCAGTGCCGCTGTGCTTGAGCAATTACGCCGAGGAGGGAAAATAGTTCAGCTGCAGTTTCAACACCGCCATTCCTGTTTTAACATGTACTGTACTGCACAGTGCGCCATTTCCTTGATAATTTACAACCACTCCGCAGAAAAATAATGATGACGAATACCACAGTGTCTCCAAAAGGTTCGCTAAATAGAAGACCTTCGCCCTGAATGGAAGACTGCAGTTTGCTCATTTATTTCCAAGGACAACGTGACCTACTTAGTGGTGCAGGATGATAAAAAGCAAACGCACGGATCGGAGAAGGGGCAGGCGGGGGCGGGGGTGTTGAAATAAGAAGTTTGGAGGGAAGAAGTAGAGAAAAAACAGAGGAGAATGGACATTTTAATATCCTTATTGACTGTTGACCTGAATCCCTTGAGTGTCCGTCTGTGAAATTCCATGAAAAGGGCTCTGATTGGATTAGGTGACATGCTGTGAATGGTCCAGGTGTTGGGTTAGAGATTAGCAGTCAGTAGAGATTAATGCAGGCCAAGTCACTCTAGTTGCTTCGTGGCTAAATTCACTGTTAGGTTGAGTCACCCCTCTACCCCATCTGACACCCCCATTCTGGGTAACGACAGAAACATGAAAGTGCATGTTAAAAATTTCCTGTCATATAGGACACCAGAAAATAAAAAGAAATCAGCCATGCCCCTCAACATACTGTCATGTGATATTGCTTTTATTCACAAATATTAACTACAATTCAGTTTTTTTCTGGGGGAAAAAAGTGCTTGAAAACACTCCATGTCAATGTCCATTCATTGGACAGACTATTGTTCTTTTTCTAATTGTTGTAGTCTGTGAGCCTAATTCAATTCTCTTTACCTAAAGGTCATATTGCATAGTGGGAAAACCTTTCATTTTGAACCAGATCAGGCTTAATACTAGACTCAAAATTGACAGTCACTAAAGAAGGACATTTTAATTTGGATAGTGGCATAATTAAAATGTGCAAAGTGATGGGAACGTTTCAATGCCCCGTTTCCATGCTGAACCCCCAAAGGTAAGATGATGAATGGTTTCTGTCAAGCCTTAAAAAGTGTAAGAAACACCACTTTGGATGTATATAAGTGGTAGCTGCCAAGATTAATGCCTGAGACTCTAAAATATGCATGTTCTGACATGAACTTCCATGGAACAACTGTCGACTGAGATGCTCAATTTCTTACTTCAATGAAGTGAGGTTAATCCTCTTGCACATGTCAACTGTTTTTCCAGTTTAAAAATAAACTCTGGAATGTAGCAGTGCCTGTTATCATTCTCATATCTATAGTTTGTATATTACCCGGCCTGAGGATATTTCAATATGTCTTTAATTTATGCAGCTCTATTTCTACGATTATACATTTTGTTTGTTTATTCTGACAAGTGCCATTTCCTATTAATGTTCTTTGGACCTAACCACAAACACACATCCACACATGCATTGTACATGGTCATCACATACACCCTTTGTTGCATTCGTTTTTGTATAGGCTGACTTTGAGATTATCACTATGTTGATCTACTGGTTTTTCAACTTTTTCTCATTGTAATCTCCAGAGGTCATAAGGATATTGCTCATTATGCAGATACCAAAATGGCTGTAGTTTCTGGATAAAACTAGCCATAATGCTGTGATATCTGTTGAATAACGCCTGCGGTAATATGCATCACTCATGAGTGTTAACGTGACGGTACTGCGCGTCTTCACTGAAGTTTCTATGTACCTGTACTATTAGAACAGCAATTGGAACCACCTTCAATGTCAATGGATTTAAATTTGCGGCACTTAATTTGTCACCCTAAGAGATTGGAACTACTGAGTAGTACAATAATGACTTGTAAACATAGCTTGTCATTTCAGTTCACAGGTAAAAAATTGGTAAGTAAGGACCAACAGGAGCCATTTAAGTCGTAAGTGCTGCCCAATTGTTAAAAACTCTTATCTGGTGGACTGGCAGAAGTTCATGGCAGATTATTTCATGTTGTCTTTAGTTTGTCGGGAGCGACCTGATGCACTGTCAATATTTGGGCGACTCGCCCCCGATGCCAGTGACCTGCAGTGTGGCTTTATTTGCTCTGGAGTTAATGAACGGGTGACAATGAACAGGAGTCGGCAAACAGGGTTCGGCTTTCTCTGGGGGGTGGGTTGAGTGCAGCCAAGGCTAAATCCTATTGTGTGTATTAATGCATTCCAGCTGTAACCTCCCCCCACCTAGCCAGCATGGCTACATGGACCAAGCATGGACCTCCTTCAAAAAAGGCCTGCTTGGGATGGGAAGCCGTCTTTTCACCCAAGAGAGAAATGTATAGGTGATTCAATGAAAATACTAAAATGTTTTTTTATGAGTATTAAATGCTTGACTTGGCCATATAGTCGTGGGTCAAATCTCAGGATCCTTTTATTGAAATGAGAATGAAATGCTTGACTTGGCCATATGGTCTTGGGTTTAATCTCAGGATGTTTTTATTGAAATGAGTATTAAATGCTTGACGTGGCCATATGGTCTTGGGTTGAATGTCAGGACCTCCAGCTAACGGTGGGAATGAGAGGGCGGTGAGTGTGGCGGTGTGCATGGAGGTCGCTCTGTGTGGCTCTGCTGTTGACTGGAAGCCCTGGAGCTGGTGTTGTTCAGGGGCATCTGGAAGAGCAGCAGATAACAGAGCCCGCTTCTGTGTTTGCGGTGACGCGCGGTGGGAACAGGGGAGCCGCGGGCAGGGAACAGAGCCTCGTGAGGGGGGCAGGGGGCAGGGGGCAGGGGGTAATTACAGGCAGAGAAGTACATGAAAACACTCCATAAAGCACAGCCGTCTGTGGAGCTAACGCTAACCCCCCAAGACTGTCCTGTGACCCTCTCACTGCTGTTTAACATGCACTTTCCCCAATCCATCTAATTTTCCCCTTTTATTTAATGTATTTTTTTAATATATTTATATATATATATATATATATATATATATATATATATTTCTTCTGTTTTTCCCTGTTTTTGTTAATTCCATATTTACACAATGACAGCCAGACTGACCAAGGAAAACCAGAATTTTTAGCGAATCAATTATTTAAAACAATAATAATTGATTTGCTAATTTCTTAGAACAGAAAGTGGGGAATGGAATGATTAATTCTGAGAGACACTGTCTTTTTCCACAAAGCGCTGATTTACATGGAGATTGGAGCCAGTCTGATATATCGCTGATGTAGAGCCCCATGAAACAGACGCTGAGAGACAGCATCACAGTGGAAACCGATAAGGTCCATGCCATCCGATAGGCCAAAGGGAACTAGTCTGTTTCTTTCAACAACATATTGGTTATTTTGTGAATTAGTTTAGTATTGTTGTCCTTAACATAACTGGCCGGAACAATCAACAAATTCTGTTGTGTATAAGTGCGCATGCACACACACACACAAGCACAAACTGCACGTGCACACAAGTGTTATTCTTGATGAATTTTTATTTTATTTATTTATTATTTTTTTTACAAAACTGATTATATTAGCTTATAAATGATAATGAACTCGGATTCTTTTAACAGTTTTCGCCCTTGAATATGTGCTCCAGAAATTCAGCAACATGATCTTTGAACCTCATCTGGGTATTTTAAAAAAAAGCCTGTATTATCTTGCACTATTGAGGTTAACTTTACAATTGACCCCTGACTCATGGTAGCATTTCTTTGAGCAGTCTGGGTGGGCAGGAGATTACAACCATTTGGGAAACAATATCTCCCTTGTATGAGCTCGAGATTTTTGGAAGCCCTCAGACGTGAAGAAATTCAAAACATACATGTTTCATAATTCTTTGTAGCTATATTGGGATGTCTTGGAGAATGCATATATTATAAAACAATAACTTGTTCAACTTCAACGTAAGCCAAAAGATAAAAGGTGAAAACTTTTGGAAAAACTATTAGTTGAATAGCCCTTATCACGCGTGGTGTGGTTGTTTAGATATTGTGAGAGAAGGATAAAATCGCTTTAAGGTTCACAACCTCAAGAAAAGTTATCAGAATCAATGTTGCATGAACACCAAGAGTAGAACGTACTTTTAAAACCCTTTTTGATCTTTTGAACAGGCTTTTGTGAGACTGCAGCCATTTAGAGACTTTGCAGATGTTTTTTTTTTGTTGTAATGATTGTTGTATGCTGTGATGTCAAAGACAGTGTTATTCCCTCTCTTGTGACAGAAATAATCTGGTCTGTGAGTCACGTTCTCTCTCCAGAACAGATAATCTAATCATAAGAAAGACAAATGGCAAAGGAATAAGCCAAGCATGGACCTTCTTCCAAAAAGGCCTGTTTGTAATGGGAAACAGTCTTTTCCCTCGAGAAAGAAGTGTATCGGTGATTCAATGAAAATACTTATGAAAAACTTATGAAAAAAGTATTAAATACTTGACTTTAAGTCTTGAACATATTTAACTTGATGTGATTTTCTTTTTTATGAATAATAGCCGATATGAAATGAAAAATATATGCAAATATATAAAATACTGAACACTCCTCAGTTGGGTCCATACCTCAGCACAATCGCAACCCAATCACAACACTCAGGTAGCCAACACAAAGGGAATCAAAGGCCAATCTCGGCCCGATCACAGCACTCAGGTGGCCAACACAAAGATCAGGTGGCCAATCACAGTGCTCAGGTGGCCAACACAAAGCTCAGGTGGCCAATCACAACGCTCAGGTGGCCAACACAAAGCAGATGAAAGGTCGATCGTGGCGCAGTGAACGCAACGCTCTTTCACCGCGGCTCAACAAAGCCTCTTTCACCCAGAGCCGCTGGCGGCTCCTCCACGAGATGGCTGATTGTCTGTCTCTCCGTGAGGACCCTGCTAATGCCCCGGCCGACTCTTGCTCAAAGGCTCAGCTGGACGACCTAATCCCCTCAGATCCTCCATTTCCTGTCTCCAGGTGGCACTCCCCCTCAGCCCTGGGCGGAAGCCCGCTCCCTTTCAGTGTCCGGACGCCTTTAACGGGGTCCTGCACTGTCCCTCCCAGCGACAAACTTTCCCTACTGCCTCCGGAGGAAGAGCCAAGCCTTGGGAACGCCCAGGGCTTTGGCAGTGGCCAGTGTTCAGTAGTTGGTGGGCATCAGTTTGGGATATCCAACCGTGCTCGTCCTCATTGTTTTCCATCACTGCCCTCATTGAAAATATCAAATAAAGTTAAAATCAGTTTTATTCCTATAATGCTTTAAAATCACAGGTACACTTTATCAAGGGTGGAAAAGGGCAAAAACCAAGGATTGAGCTCCCAATTAGCAAACACATTGGTGTAAAAAAACTCCCATTGGTGAACCCTCAGGCAGTGGTGAGAACTCCCTGATGGGAAAGCCCTTGGAGAAACCCATGTATAGAGGGAGAGACCAACCACCGCTGGTTCGCCTGGTGTAAAATAAAGGTAGAAAAGCTGGAAACGTTTAATTCTATTAATTCCACAAGTAAGGGTGACTGTTCAAACACACGGAAAGACAACGTGCATCATTCGGACAGTCATCGCACAGCTAGAAAGAGAGAGTCAGTGAGAGGAGGCCAGCTGTACTATCAACAGGAGGTTATCTCGCTGAGCTGATTTCAGTCTGGTTAAAGTTCAGCTCCAATGATTCAGCAGAGGGGAGCTAGTCTGGAAGCCCTGCTCAGACACAAATCTGCCCAATATGCTTTAATGTCCCTGTCGTGAGCAGATGACTAACGAACTCTCAGTATCTCTGAGAATACACAAATATTAACAACACTGAACAATTACAGGCCTTACTCCCACAATGAGTCACAAAGATGGACGTATTGACCAGTTAAAGTGTGGAGCTCACTGCACTCTCAATGCCAGCATTCAAATAGTACACTCAAGTGTGTTTTTTATACCGTGGAAATTACATTTGTAATGCATTAATAGGCTGTATTCTACTTCTGATCTGTTATAATTTCCAGTAAAAGAGAAGCTTTCATTTCACATTGCCTGAGGGCATCTCAGTTTGTTTAAAGCTTGGTAACAACGTATGTTTTTTTTAGCTAGTGGAAGAAGGGGGAGATTTGCGGGATTAGTTTAAAGAAATGTAGGTTAATGTTATATAGGATTTGAGCCCTTTCACTCAGCCAAGTGGGTAATGGCAGCACATTCATGTGGGTCACTCAAAATGACAGTCTGTTTTCACGCAAGTGTCAAGCAATGATTGCCAGAATTAGATTATTTCATGAGGTAAGAGTTAGATTTTTACGGGTAGTTTTGACTACGAGTTAGTGTTTTCATATAAACGTAAATAAATTAGCGCCTGCAGTTTGATGGCTGAATTCAAACCAGCAGTTCCCTGGGTTTGTGGTCTTCTGGTTTTGGATTGCAGTCAAGAATTTGACAATGAAACAAGAACCCCACAAACAAGTTAGTGAGGGGCACTTGTTTTGTAGTAATCTTCTTTGGCTCTTGAGGATTTTTGGCTCTAGAAGACTTTTGGCTCTCGTAGAACTTGGGCTGAGTCGTTCCAAAAGCTAAAGCCTCAAATCTCTGTGGAGTAGCCAGTGTGCCAGCTACATCTGTGTGAGAATCGGTACAGCTGCAATGTCCCCTCTGATGTCCTTGTTATTGAGTCTATTTTCCACACTACATACAGTCCTACTGTACACGAGAGCCAGCACTGAAATGGTGGAGGGCACCAGTCTTTTACTGATGATCTCATTTAACTGCATTAATGTTGGGAAAACCTGGACAAATGTAATTCGCTCTTCCATCAGATATAGAAGCATAAGATGCCCTGCCTGTTAGCTGACCTATACCGCTCTTCAAACTCGATTCAGGACGCAATTGGACTCCACTTGCAGGAGAGCAATCATACTCTGTATATGTTGGACACACCGCATTGAAGGTACAATTCCAATGCATGTACTAGGCCAAGGAGACAGTACAACATGTTAAGAGGGGCTCAGATGAGAGAGAACTGTACTTGCATTAGTACAACCGGGGAAGGCCCTGCAGGCACGATGCAGTTGTGGTGTTAAAGATGATTTTAAATCAGGAATGACCAGAATCGTACATGCTTCCACTGAGAGAGGAGAAACAAATCATTCTCATGTATGCACTTTCATTTTTACCTCGTATCAACCAAACATTTGCCTCAGCATTACATTTTTGTAAGCAGGGAGATGTATAGTTCTGGTCACAAACTAAAAAGGATCTCGCGCACACACACACACACACACACACACATAGACGTTCCTGCGGATTTACTACATGTTGACACAAACTGGATTTTTAGCGGGTGCTATGGGGCCTACCACACACAGACTGCAGTTAAGCTGTGCATTTACCTCTCGAGATCAGTAGGTCTCTGAGTTCAGCGCGCTCGGTTTAGAGTTGCCCTCCTTCCGAGGTCAACCGATAATTGAAATAATGACTTATTTTTCGTGTTAACAATGTGCGGGGTCGAAAGGGGCTCTTCCTGCACTTGAGGGATGATGCGATGTCAGGCAGAGGTGAGGCGGCGAGCGGGATTTCGGGATTACGCAGCGCTTCAGGTGTCTCGTGACTCGAGCCGCGCATAACAAAAGCGGGGACAAAGGATCGCGATTACGCGTGGCAGGCAGGAATGCGGTGCGCATTGTCACGGAGCGGATTTACTTTACGGCCTACCCATAAGTCCCCCCCATTACCTCAGTGTGCACTGCACAAACCCGGCGAAGACTCACAGGACGGTTTGCTGTCTGACCGTTCTGTGAGTCACGATTTTGTCTGACGCTGTGAGCTGACCGCGCTCGAAACGTAGAGGTTAGCTCAGGTATTTCCCCAAGCAATTAGGGCACCTTTCTTCAACACGACTGTGGCTGCCTGACATTTTGTGTTGGGAAGCGTGAGACACCTTACAAAACCCAATCTCTCAGCGATCGAGTATGTGTTATGGCTTAATTAGCCTGTTGAAAAAACTGCTCATCAAGCTTGGTTTTGAAGCAGCTGGAAGCAGGTTGACCAGTTCAGTCTAGCTCCCAGCTCGACATGGTTTAGACGGTTGACCAGTTCAGACCAGCTCCCAGCTGGACATAGTTTGGTCAGCTACCAGCTCCGAAGCTATGAGCACCAGCTGGTTGATCAGCTCATACCCAGATAGACCAGCTTATGACTAGCTCAATTTCTAACCGCTTAGCTGGATTTTACAGCAGGGTACTCATCACTTGTGACTTGACATGGACAGTACATGGATTGTAAAATTGTAAAAATATAGGCCAGAATGCAACGCTACCTTACAACAAGTCCTATATGTTAATCGGTGCCATTTTAATGGCAAAAAAAACTGTACAGTTGAAATACCATCTATTGTGTGAAAGCTTTTACTTCACTTGAAGGACAACGTCCAATGCATCAGCATTTTAGCAAGAGTGTCAGGCCATGCAGTTGTGCAATTCTTTAGTAGTTGAGTGTAAGAACCCCCCGTAAAAACTAAAATTGGGCATGACCCAACACGAAGGGTAAACACAGCCAGCGTGCCTGCGTTCCTTCTCTGTACTCCACAAAACCCCCCAACTCTCCAGTCATCCAGGATAAATGTGCCCATCTGTGGCTTCCATAAGAGCAGACCACAGCCGTATGACTTTCACGTACAGAATTCACTTCAAGACAAAACACGTTTGGGTAAACGTTATCACCCTCCACTTTCACATGCTCTGCAGGCTTGGGATGTGCCCGCCAACACAAGACGTTGTATCTGAGCTCATGTGTGTGCATTTCCAATGTGGTAACACATTGCATGTTTCAGGCAATATGATATAAATGTTCATAATTTTCATTGGAATAAGTCATGTCTATATACTGTTTTTAGTGCTGGAACAAATTTTACATTTGCATTTACAAAAGTACTACTAGGCAGTTTGAAAGCTGAAATATTGTATGGGCGTAAATATATTTTTCTTTTAAAGTATATTTTCATGAATTGAGACATATGACATTTTTTATGAATATAAAATATTTGCAGCTGTTTTGACGTGTTTATCGCTGATAAAATATACAATGATGGTAATATTAATAAATCAATTGACACGTAATCTGAAGCAGGATTTAATTCTGGCAGTGTTCCCAAACCTCTGAGAAATTCTGTTCCTGACATGTTTCTATAGGTATTGCTTACGTGTTATAACCTTGTGTCAGGAGGTTTCTTGGGGCATTGCCATAGAGCTTGAATGTCCATAAAATGTGCATAACTTCAGCATTCTCAAATCATAAACCCAGAGAACACAAATAATACGCACATGCCAAAGTGTTCAGGATGAAATGCAGGAGGGGTTGGAAACATCTGGAATGTATTTATCATGCACACATATGCACAACTAAGTGGCATGTTGACTGTTTTAATTATTGCTGCCTGAATTCATTACCTAACCACAGTCGTTTTTATTGAAAACCACCAACCGCCTAGTCTATTAAAGATTTTTTTAAACGCAATTAAAAATTATATACACTCTCAATGAATTTAATAAATGACTCATTAATTGGTATAATTGAGAACACAGTGTGTCGTAAGATTTCCTGTCCAATTTGACACATCTTAATTCTAATGAGTCAATGAAAGGCTGCTCATAATCCTCCTACAAAATGGATGCCTGAGTTTGTGTCATAACACCTGCAAGGAGTTGATTGAAAGACAGAAGAAGGAAAGAGAGTCTGGCTTCACAGAAACAGCATTTACTTCCCTGCTAGTCTTTCTCAAAGGCCACATCATCTACCAAATCACACATACAGAAGGATGTAGATGTCACTGACCACCACAGCATTCAGAACTGAATCTGAACAGCGTGGCTTCCCTATGCTAACTTACCCTGTGAGACCCTGTGAGAGAATGGAGTATATTCAGATAACTGTGTTTTACTGTTATGACAATCAGGTTACACATTAGCTTACTGGTTGGGAGTTGGTTGGGAGGCACAGTTGGCCACTGGGCGAGTTCTAGACATTGGCGACATTGGCGGTCATCTAGGGGGTTTAATGGGTCTCCAGCACCGCCCCACTCTCTTCCCCCACCAGTCCACAATCTTGCCTAGGGTGGCACAAGGCCTACAGCCATGGACACATCATGGCCTGTGGAGGAACTGACCTGCTTGGAGGAGAATCTTCCACCCTCCTCTATCTGCCTGGGGCAGAGTCTTCCCACACAGAGACTGTGCAGCTCTCCACAGAGACTTTCAGACCACACTCTCGCAGAAAAAACAGACAAAAAAAGGACCTAAAAGGGTACAACACGTCACTGGGGTGGCACCTGAGAAGTACATGCAATTCTACCTGGAGCTATGTGTTTAGCAATTCATTTGTACCATTTTTGCTGGTGGTAGTAGTACCAAAAGACCATTATTGTAGCTTTTGGGGTACTTTTGGGAAATGTGTTCTTTAAAGAACAGAAATGTACCTCTACTGTAGCATTATTTCTGAGAGTGAGGGTGGAGAGCTGGTGGAGGAAGCTGCCACGATGGAACAGGCCGACATTTAAATTGAGAGAATGCAAATACGTAGGCATAATATAAGGCTTACTGCACTCTCCAAAAAAAAAAGAAGGTTCTTTGGTTTGTCTTGACAGGGGAACCTCTTATAAGTTCTTTATGGAACCCTCTATGGTACGTTTGAAAAGTGTGAAAGCTCCCAGTTCGATCCCTTGCACTAGATAGGATCTGTGCTTCTATGATGGCAAAGATGAGCCTTTTGGAATCCTTTCTTTTGAGTGCAGCTACAGCAGGTAATGCACTGAACATTTGTCTATCAAAATGGATAACAGGACTTGCAGTACTAGTGTGGTCCAGTGAAAATGAGGAATGCCTTCAGGACCTCTGTTAACCCACAGCATAGATAATCTCTCTGTTTGCTTTGAGTTACTTTACTCAGTAGGTTACTTCACAACATCACACCATTTATCTCATCGCATTTAGCTAATTCTAGAGTTATGAGGCAATGGTGTAACCAAAGCAGAATTTACACAATTACAATTTGTACATTTAAAAATATACAATATTGAAACAAGCCAAAGCAAATATTTTAAAATGTGAGGCAGCTATAATTGTGGCACGTTGTGACTAATATGGCTTCTTTTCCAAGAAAAACCTTTCTTTGTAGATCAAAAAAAAGTGTTAGAAATCAATTTGTTACATATAATCAATTTGTTCACATTGCTGTTTGTTGTAAATTGCTTGTGTAACATTGTAGACTTGGTTATATTTGGTCCCTAAGAAACAGGGTTGATGTGAAAATGATAATAGAGTGAATGAAAAAAGACCCACACTTGCACATAAATGCAACAAGAACAAGGTACATGACACAAACCACATGTTCTGAAGACCGCTTTGCAGCCAAAGCCTCTTAGAAATCAATTCAAATTGTATATAAATAAATATTAATGACATAGTAAATCTTTTTGAAATATTACCGTAATTGTGGGATGTGTTACCTTGTTCTTTTCTGACAGCAGCCAATGGTTTTTGAAAAGGGATTAGTGTAATCGCCTGCATCTGTGTGGTCTTACATTTTGTGTAATATTAGGGCAAAGTCAAATGTATCTCATAACTCCTGGCGAGCACTGATCCACTTACTTGAAATGGACTATACATTCATAAACGCCTTCTGATGTGCAGATGGAGCTGTCTGTGCATCATTTGATATTGTCCCAAAATAAAGTATTCCAGTCCCATCTTAGTACCTGCCATCTTATTAAAACCTAGTAGCTAAGACTTATTCATGCACACACACACACACACACACACACACACACACTTACACGCATACACACACAACGACAAGCACGGAACACATGGGTAAGTACGACCTGTAGTGTAGAGGTTGAGGTACATGACTGGGACCCGCAAGGTCGGTGGTTCGATCTCCGGTGTAGCCACAATAAGATCCGCAATAAGCCGTTGGGCCCTTGAGCAAGGCCCTTAACCCCGCATTGCTCCAGGGGAGGATTGTCTCCTGCTTAGACTAATCAAATGGACGTCGCTCTGGATAAGAGTGTCTGTCAAATGCCATTAATGTAAGATAATGTACTCAAAGGGGCCCACTGTTCTCTTGGTCCATCCTGAAATGTGCTCTGACACCTACATCTTTGTTAAGAATAAAAGATGTCTACTGTTGAAATGCACTTTAGAGTAGTCCAAGGACATTGTGGCCTTGTGAGTATTTTAGTGGATTCGCTCTTGAACAGTGTTCAATGTTTTTTATGCCCAGGGAGCGGCACATTAAACAAACAGTACAGCATGTGGTTGCTGTCCTCGTGTCTTCCTGAAACTCAGCACGTCAAATACTCAGAGATATTAAATGGTGTGGTCAGTAAGCATTCCATAAATACACGATACTTACACAATTTAATACAATATAAAGGCTATGTTTGTGCACGCATAACTAATAACTTGCATCGAGGTTTTAGGGCTAAGTTTGGAGTTACTATGTGCTGTATAACTCGCATAGAAGTTATAGGGGGCAGGTTATGTAATACCAGTAAAAACTGTAATTAGTGCCATATGTAATCACTGATTTTCCTCTCACTTCCTGTTAGGTTACCCGTTTCAATATTTTAGTTTGACATTGCATATCAGTATTATACACAATCTACTGTATTTATAAAATCTGAGCATATTTTTTGTATTGAGAAGAATCAAATTTGATTTAGAGTTTTCAGCACAGGAAGGCGTGCACATAATCAGAGCACACATACACTTGTTGAAAACTATTCTTTCATATAGCTGAAAATCTGGCTTGAAACAGTCAAAGCATGATTAAACCAATGATGATGTTCTCTAATACTGAGTAGTGTTGGCTTTTAAGTGAGCCCTGACCACATTGGCTGTGAGGATCACTGTGAGTGTGAGTGCCAGGAACTCCAGGAACTGGCTTCTTTAATCAGGGAAATTAAACCCGTTACTATCTCATTTCCAGTGAATTACACGTGTAGTTTAGCTTGCTTTAAAGAATGTGATAGGTCCTTGAGGCAAATCCAAAAATAAATTACTTTTGGACTCGAAACAAAACCAAAACAATTGCGTACAGTTAATTAAATACATCAAAAATGAATAACAATAGTATGGTGTGAAGAATTATGTTATCAATGCAAGCCCAGTCAATACTTAGTAAAATGACTCTGTAACATTACAATAAAGATATTTATAAAAGGTTTATGTACAATGCATATACTGATACCGGATATATTTCACCTTTATTTCTTACGAACATCATATTCCTGTGGGAGTTTTCTGTTGATTTCCCAGTGGTCACCATAGATGTGACATCACTCAGAAAAAAAGATGTGGCCCACAGGAAGTGCTACACATGCTCTTGAATCTTTGTCAGTGTACACCATGTAAGGGTGTTTAGATTTGAAATGGAGTAATGAAACAAAAATGTGGTAATAAAACGGTTTGTTGAAATAACCGTAAACTAAGGACCGTATTCTCCCAGGGTCTTCTCTCCTCTGCTAGTTCTAAGATGACACAGCAATTTCCACTATCAAGCAGTTAGCATCATCTTCCAGCTCAGGACATCATAACCATGTTTTTCTGCGATTTAGAATGCTCATTTACAGTATATACACTGCTGAAATGTTGTACAATTATGGTGCTTTACCAAAACTTACACCAATTGAGGGGAAAAAAAGGAAACGAAAATGAGGGGTGTATAACATTCCAATTTCATGAAATTGAAATTGGCAAATGAACGCAGCATTTGAGTACCCCAAGCAGAGAGTAGAGATGTACCCCCCCCAAATCACTGATTGATCACCCCCTGCCCCCCCCTCCTCGCGGACCCAGACCCAGCCTAGCAGACGCAGACAGGCGCTGTGACGGGTGAACATGTCCGGGGGGCTCACCTGCGAACCTGCGCTCCCGGGCGCTCCTGCTGATGAGGTCCAGGGCTCTGCACTTGGAGTGCTTGATGTGGCCGCTGAAGGAGCGCTGCAGCAGCAGCCTGACGGTCTGGGACATACTGCGGCGGGCTGCGGCTCTTTCGCTTCACTGCGTCGCTCTCATGTCTGTGTGTGGCTGCTCCCCCCCGCCCGCTCGCCCCGCGTGCGTCCGTGCGCCTCACGCCCAACTGCTGCTGCTGCTCGCTGTCCGCAATCCTGCCCCGTGCATCTCCAGCAGCCGCTCTGAGTGAGCCTGAGTGCAGCTCTCTCTCTCTCTCTCTCTCCCCTTTCTCTCTCTTTCAGTCTGCCCCTATCCTCCCCCTCTCCCTCTCTATATCTTACTCTCTCTCTGTCTCTTTCCGGTTTCTCCTTCAGTCTGTCCCTATCCTCTTTCTCTCTCTCTCTCCCCCTCTCTCTGTCCCTCTCCCGCTCTCTCTGTCGTTGACTGCAGTGGGGAGTGGGGGAGAGCGGCTGTGTCTGATATGGAAAGTTGGCAGTTGGCCGACAGAGTGGCTGCATCTGGAAGCGGTTACGGGCGCTGCAGCGGTAGCCCCTGCCTGAGTGGGCTCTTTATTACCGCTTTTAAAGGGGACTTTTCATATTGTCGCGATAGAGCGAGACACCAAGGCAACGTTTACACAAGCTTAGCCAAGCTCGGCTGGAATTAAGCACAATGTGGACGGGGCATCTCGGCATGTACGCGCACACACACACACACACACACACACACACACACACACACACACACACACACACACACACACACATACACACACACACAGACACAGACACAGGCACGGCTATTCTCAGGAACGACACAGCGAAGGTCATTACTGCTCGCACACCTTCACCATCAGCTTCATGGGCTGTGTTCAGGCCGGCTCCCCCATGAATCCGGGTCGCGTCGCTACGAAGCGTCACTGCGACGCAATGGCTACATGAGTGAAACAACAATCAACACTATTCAGTGCTGATCGATTGGTTCCCGCATAGTTCCCCATTGGCCCCTCTGGAGTGCTTCTGAGTTTGGTTGTGTTGTTAGATTTGTCATGCATGTACGCAGGAGCTGCTGTGGGTTGAGTAAATTCTGCGGAGCCCTGCAGGTACTGCGATGGAATGCTTCAGAGTTGGCTTTCACTTTGACAGTGCCTCCCTGCTGAGGGGACTGGGTGCCCCTTAATGGCTGTTGTATTACCAGCGGGCAGAGAACGTAGTTAAAGCCAAGTTGAAACAAAAGTTAGAGAAAGTTAGAGGAGCTTCCGCGATATGACGTGTACAAGAGTGAAACGGCTCTTTTGGGGGGAATTTTTGGAGGGCTGGTGGTTGATTTGATGGATGTTACCCAAGGAGGGGGAAGCAGAGCAGTAGCCTATGGCTCTGGGGGGAAGAATACTGGATAAAGGATATTGATTGGTGGGGAATGGAAAATTTTATCTAAATAGACAGCCACTGGTACACAATAACGTAAAATCTCAATTCAAGTAGTTGAAAAAAATCTTTGGTGTGAAAACACATAAGTATTACAATTTTACAGATTTAATGGAATATAAGACGTGTTTGTATGGTATGAAGAATTTACATAAATTGAAAAAAGTGGATTTTGATTTTGATATTATGGTTTTTGCTTGGCCCTGTTTTTCAGTCCTCACCTTCCCTAGTTTGTCCTCCCGTTTCTAAAATAACCAGACATTGCACACAGTGACCTAATTCACAACGCATGAAGAGGACTGTGCAGGAAATGGCAGGTTTATGGCAAACCGGCAGCACAATGCAAAGCATTCTGGGTCTGCAGTGTGCCTAACACTGAGAGATGTGTCAAACTGTGGGAGAGGCCAAAGAAGGGGGTGGGGGTGGGGGTGGGGGTGGAGTGGTAGGGAATGAATAGCTGCTACTACATTTTGACCTACAAGAGAAAGTAGGAAATCCTTTTTTTTGTCTTAGATATGTGTGGCATGTGGCCTTTGCTATGACCATCTGCAAGAACGTCTGGTTCCGTAACAAAGATATCCTCTCAGGATCAGACATCTGTGCTTTCTCCTTTATTCAGTAACAAGAGAAACAGGCCCTCACATACCTCTGATTATAGCTTATCTCCTTAATATGTTCCGGAAATGTACTATAACTTATTCACTTTTAATTTAGAAATACGCACGGACTGTCCTATAGGCATGCTGGTCACTAGTACTACTTTGTGTTTATAAACTGGGCATTCAACATCCTCCTTGTCTGTTCTCCCCCTCCAAGCAATCCAAGCGAGACACGGCTAAATAGGTGATGAGTTGGGAGTCATGCTCAAATATCGGATCCAGGTTTACCATACATGCTATACATTTGTCCATTCACTTAATTTTAAAAGAATCCACCGATGCACTTTTTTATTTAGCCAAAGACATCTGAAGTACGTTAGCCCACTCACTTTGGAGGCACACTCAAACTCAGGAAAGACTTCCGGTGGTTTATATGGAGATGGGAAAAGAGGAATGAGTCTGACAGACCCTTTTTACCTCACCTCACTTCAAACTGTGTAATATAGTGGAACTGTTTACGCAGACCTATAGTTGTTGAGAGCGTCCTGCTGTGAATTCATTTCAGGTGGTATCGAATCCAGCAGGTAGCTGGCCTGCCCCGGGAAACACCTATAGGATTTCTACAAGTGTGGGACCCACATGTTGGTGTGCATTGGGAATCCATTTTGTTTGGTATCTAGTGTAATTCTTAAAAACTGATTGTTTGTTTGTTTAACCCGGCGAATGCGGAATATGGGTGGCCAATGGGAGAGAGAGCTGGGAGGTCACTGTTTGACCGTTCTGAAGTCTGGGAACGCCGTCTTAAACAAATATAGAGCATCTTCAGCGACCAAGCTTATGCCCAAGGGAGTAAGATTCTCACAGCAAAATAAACAAACAACATTTAAAGGGGCCAGGGAATAGCTTCTGTAAACTGTCCTCATAAGTCATGTGATTTGAGAAACACACACAATGGTCAGAAAATCTGCAGTGATTTCTTTTCCCCCCAAGAGTATTCATTAGTACTGGTATTTAGTTTGAGTGTGACAGTGTGTAACTATTGTCTCTCCTCAGACTCATAATGGTTAGATTAATTCAATAACATATAACAAACTTTTCTTGTTTCTACTTTTCTGCAGCACTCACTTTTGATTACAAAGCACCTGGGAAAAAAAAAAGCGATGTGAAGGAAATTCCTCATGGCAGTACATCACCGAGAGAGTAATGTAGGTGAAAGTGTGTGAAGTGAGAGAGAATTTCTGCTTAAATCATGGAAACGATTTTTCACAGAAAGGGAGTGACATGCGGGGAGTTGCGGAGAGGAAGAAGTGCAGACAAGATGTGCAAAACATGTTCTCTCAAACGAGTCCAGGGAGGAACCTCCTGCTGATGAGCTGTAGTCAAAACCAGGAGACGGCAGATCCCTGTGCCAAGGAACACTCCGGGCAGAGGCTCAAATCGCCTCGTTTTATCATTAGACGAACAATAAACGACTTCCTTTACAGCTTCTCCCTGGTCATTTAAACAGGGAAATGAAAGCCTTTCCCTGAGTATTGGTGTCGTATTCTCCATCACTCCCTGCTTGCTGATGTTATTTGAAACTGCCTCCCTCCCCCCGTTTCTGCAATAGGTCACAAACTCCGAATCCGTGGAAAGCTGCCCACATTTGTGTGCGTTGTGTGTGTGTGAGTGTGTGTGTATATATTCCCACTGTGTTATTTTTAGAATGGGCAGAGGTTCAGCAGTGAAATTAGCTTGGAATTAGATACTGTCCGTTTGCCTCCCTCTCCCACCACTGTCTTGGGGGCTGCATACAACTCGGTTAATTAGCAAGACTACAAAGAACACCACATAACTCTACGAGTTGGCTACTAAAGCCAATTGTGAGGACAATGTCCACACGGACAAAACACAAATGCAAAAAGAAAGACGAAATCCAGGCTTCTGTTGCGGAGGAACATTTAGCCGTATCACCTAGCGCAGTGTCGGCTTTGCTGCGAGTGAATCTAATAATCGGGCACATTTTGAGAGGTGCCTCAGCTTCCTGGATTTATGCGTTAATAAATCAGGCTTTAAATAGACTCCTGCATCTCAGCCTGTTTACCTGCAGGCGGGGAGGACGGCGGGGCTTCGCAGAGGAAGGTGGGCCCCCGGGGGACCGCTCTGCAGTCTGGCAGTCGGCCGGGAGGAAGCCGGCGCGCACGTGCGTCACGGCGCTGATATCCCCGCGCGTTCGGCCGGCGCTTTCATGTGCGCCCCCGGAGCGAGAGGGCCTGGCCGCTCAGGTGCAGGTGAGCGGGACCCGGGGAAAAGGGGGCTCATTGTTTCCTGGGTCCGCCCGCGAACCGGGCCTGAGGAAGCCTGGAGGAATGCTCGCAGGGATGACTGAGCGCACATCAAAGCACGGGAGAGTGGGCGAGAGGGGGAGAGGGAGGGAGGGAGGGAGAGAGAGAGTAAGAAAGTGAGAGAAAAGAGAGAGGGGAAGAAAGATAGAGAAAGAGAGGGAAATAAAGAGCGGGAGTAAGAAGGAGAAAAACAGGTAGACAGGCAAAGAGAGGGAGTGAGGAAATGGGAGAGAGGCAGGAAGAGTGAGAGAAAGAGACCGAGACAGACACAAAGGGAGTGAGAAAAAGAGGGGATGGGAAAGAGGGCAGGAGAGAGAGTTCACACAAGGCCCGTATTCATGGCCCCCGCCACTACTGGAGCTACCTCTTGACTCAGGCCTGATTCACCCCCCCTTACCCCCCAGCCCCCAGCACTACCCTGTACACTCATTACAGAGCTGATCCTCTTTCTAATTGGGCCTCACTCAAAGAGCCCACTGCTGTTGTGTCTTCATGCCTGGCCCTACAATTACACCAGAGAGGAAGAGGAAGTGGAAGCAGCAGTCCGCGCAGTCGTTTCAAACCGACTGATCGCTCACTGATCACCGTGAGTCCGTTATTTGTCTGAATGCGCACTCTTTCTGAAATGGTACCTGACAGATGGCAAGAGCTGCTACTGCAACAGATGATATTTAAAGTGCGTCCAACAAAGACTAATACTAAAAGGTTTTATGGTGCCAATTCATTATCACTGTAAATCTGAAAAGTAAAATAAACTGCATATTATTGAGATTTATAGAATTTCTTTGGTTTATCCGCATAATCTGAGACGCTAGTTGACAGCAGGTATACCCCAGAGCCATGCTTATGCAAATATGTAATTAAATGATACCACAGCACTAACATCCCACAAGTGAATTTATTAAAAGTGAAATTTGAAAACAGTTGCTTATTACTTAGATTATTAGACGAAAAGACTATCCTTGTAATCTGATGCTCTTCACTGTTATAAAGTAAGTGCATCTGTAGCCTTAGGTTAGGAACACTGTAGCACTTTTCCCTCTATAAATGGTAAGGCTGTACTGTACCATTTACTCAGAGGTATTTAGACACCCATAGTGACTCAATTGTCTGACTAATGCATGTAGTATTTCATATATTTTTAAGCACTGTGGAGGAAGGAAGTGAATACTGAAACGGAAATGTGCCGTGCATCAAATGTGTTCATTTAGCGTCGTGTATGTAAATAAGCTGACTGAAATAGCTATGACTTGCACTTTATGACCGTGTGGTATTTGTCTGAGATTTACTTTTTCCACCTCTGACTCTTGGGGAATATTGTTTTATGCCCACTGGAGATCTGGGCCAGGCTGGCAAATCATCAGAACTAAAACAGACGGGCGCTGCTTACCGGATGAACCCTTTCCTCTCCAAAACAGACCTCCAATACCTGCTAAAAAAAAAAATACCCACCCATGATATTTATTCCTTTAACCCTTTCAGTCCTAAGAGTGCCATATGGTGCTCAAACGTAAGTGCCGTAAAATCCCAAGTGCCATAGGGCACTCTCCACCTTATACCCTTAACCCAATCAAAATGACTGCGTTACTATTGTTTTCAGCCCCCATTAAAACCCTACTACATTTTCTCAACCATCTCAATTTTCTCAAACAAAACGAAAGCCCCTTGGGATTTGGGAACAGCCACTTCATACTGGGCTTGGGACTGAAAGCTTTAAGATCCACCCTCAATGACAAGCTGTCATTATAAAGGTGAACTGGCCCTGAATGTGTGTCTGCCACAATATAAGAATAATGTAAAATGCTCCTCAACACACACTGTAGTTAAGCCAGGCTGCTACTCCTGTTGGTGTTCTGTTATGACTGGGCTGCTGTCAGCCCCCTGTCTGCGAACCCAGACCACTTCAGCTTATTCAGAGTCCTGGAATTCATAACTGGCATTCTCCACCGACCATGTCTCATGTCTCGGCATCCCATGATCCTCTGCTGCTTATCCCAACCCACAGCCGACAAAACAGCGGGAGTTTTGTGGTTAGAAACATCTTTCCACCTGGGAATTCCAACCCAGTGAGGTCACAAGGTACTGACACCTGTACAAACTGTACTTACAACCCCACTCGTGCAAGCATGCACACATGGGCACAAACACACACACACACTCCTTGCAAATAAAGCAACCTAGTGTTATTTTCCAGTATTTTTCCACTTTAGCTGTTTACGAGATATTAACAAATCGACAGGATTCTATTTGTGAAGAAATATAACCCTCAAATTTACTTGTCAGTCAAAGTTAAGGAAAAATGTTGATCGGCCACTGTCCCAATGACGTTTACAGGAAAAGATGAGAATTAGGAAAGACAAGCCATCTATGCTGAAAAGAATCCAGGTGTTTTTGCAGCCTCACTCTGTTACCAAATCAAATATTTACCATGAATCCGTACATCCGTCTCGCAAAGGCTGGCTTTCTGAGTCCGGGGGCGGATTTACAGCAGGAAACGGGGGAATCTGACGAGCACTGCGGCCTCTTTTTTTATCTCTCGCGTGATTGGTGGGTCTGTGAGCCGGCGGCGTTTCTGTCGGGATCTCGTCCCCTGTACCTAATCTGCCCGGCGAGCGAACGCCAATGGACGCCATGCACTGAGCAGACAGATCCCTCCTTGACTAGCAGAAAGCTGTTTACAGTTGGAGTGGATCTCCCCCCAGACCCCTGACTGATGATAAACACTGTAACGATGTTAGTGTGTCCTGTCAGGCTGGAATGCATGGGAGTGCTCTTGTACACTGAGAGGAGGCCTGCCGTAATGGTGATGCCAGTTCTCCGTAAATTATACTATATCGAAGTCAACGAGAAAGGGGGCTAGACCACAGCTATAAACTATTAGTGGTGAACACTGCTTGTAAGTGATTATTTATGTAAGCTGAATCAACGACAAGGTCATCTACCTTGTAATTAATTGTGTGCAAATGTGGGATTAAGTTCTTCTAAATGTTTTTTTATTTTTATCATTTTTTTTTTTAAGTACATTAGCACTGTGTTGTGTTTTAATACATTGTGAGAATCATCCAGCAAGTCAAATCAATCCCATCTTCTATGATAAATAATCAGTTTGAGGTCGTCTCTGTGTTCCGTGTGAATAAATTCAACAACCCATCACTGTTGAAAAAGCTACTCCAATCATCATTTACAAATCAACTAAAGATTTAATTTCCCAAATAATTTTCAAAAGGAGAAGGGATTTTACAGTGCCAGAGCATAATAATAAACTGAAGATGACAACTTCACCTTAAGCTGACAACAAGTGGTTGAAATGTTAACGGTAGATGAGAGCTATCCAAGGTCAGAAAACTGACAGCTGTGGCATTTTATGGTTGAAGTTGAAAGTAAATTATTATTATTGTATAACAAACCAAAGACTTACCAGCTCTGTCATTTTCTGAAATAGACGGCATTGTCTGCAAACAAGAAATGAAAACCAGCTGTTATTTCTTCTGTCATCACAAAGAGATATAATCATTAATTGACATCACTGAACCTTATTATTGTATACAGTTATATATAATTAGCATGCACTCTGAAAAGAGAAACGGTTAAATATGTCAACACTGTAATTGTGACTTAGTGAGGTTGTTGCACTCTTTTGAATGGAACAGACATTTCAGCAGAAAGTACTGTAGCCTATTATGAGGCTAACCCACATCCCTTTAGAAATCTTTGATATATTGAAGTCGTAAATAGTAAAATTCACTCAAACCCTGAAACATGAAAGGGTTTGCATTTCATACTACTTGATAAAGAGAGCATGACTTTGTCTTGGCTCAACACAGTTGTTCAGTTTTCAACACTAACAACATTCAGCATGCGGACAAAATATACCTCAGAATTTTTCACATAGTTTAAGTCTTCAAAGTGTCTTTCACCACTTGCAAGTATGATTAAGATATAACACTTTGCGCAGTTTTTTTAGCTTTAACTTATTATTGGAGCCATTTAAAAGATACCGGTTGGGTAAGGTCTGGTGGGAAGATTCAATGTGTGTCTTTTCAGTTTTAGAAAAAAGGTGCAAGTATTTGCGAAAGATAGAACGACGACAGGGCTCTTTTTTTGCTATACCAAATGTATTTTCTGTTTCATGAAGGCAATCTAATTCATATTTCTGCATAACATAAATCGTATAGCCTACCTCAAAACATTACTGAAACGGGGATGTGTAAATCACATCTGTATGAATTTGTTGGAACAGTGAATCACTCTGTGCTGTAAACAATAGTTACATTTTATAATGCAGAGAACAGTTATGGAAAATTTTAAATCAGTGGGCGTACTTTTCAAAAGAATGTATTTGGTGTATGGCGTGGGTTTCATTTCAACTTTGGGCAAAACACTGCTGGACCACCTAGTCTTGCGTAGTGAAGTCTCACAAGTGTAGACTACTAGCTAGTCTAGGGACCGATTCATAGGAAAATATTTCAGGTTTCCATTCTCTCCTCAAACCTGCGTGGATGGCTGAATGCATTTACATTTTTTGACGAGCAGATATGGGACTGAGGTTGAATTTCAGAGTGCTTGCAGCACCGCGCAGGATGAATGTAGGGGTCTGTCTCTGCTAACTGACAGGTTTTCCTGACCTTTCACCTCTAACTTTTGGACACTAGTTCAGGATAAGGTTTCAGAAATGGCCATGAGTGCCTCTGAAAATCTAAATTAAAAAGTAGCTGGTCACAACAATCAACATTTGAAATGCACCTAATATTAAATAGAGATGAGTTAATGCAATTGAGCACTTTTTGCGTGGTGTGTCTTTCAGTCATAGCTTGCTCATCTGGTGCATCACTTGTTTAAAAATTCATTTTGAAAGTCGTCCAAGAACTTGTCGTGCTCTATGGCGTTATGAGCCACCATCACATCTGCGTTGTCAAAACAGGGTCTTTACTCTAACAAGCTGTTATTGTCTGTGCGGATATTGATGAAATCAGCTGCTGAATGGGCGGATCAGGCCTGTTTTCATAACTTGCGGCTTGTCAGCGCCGGAGAAAGAGATTTAATGATGCAACATAAGTCCGTCAGTGCGGAATGTAAAGCTCTCTGACAGTGACACTGTGTTCAGGACATACATGAGCGGTGCGCTGGCATGCGAGCAGTTCCTCGCCAAACACAGCCGGGGACCATGACGTGTGACGGATGCTGTGGGAGCCATCACTGCCTGTGTGTGGAGGGGGCTGTATGTGGCTGTGTGTGGAGGTTACTCTGCTGTGTTTGACTGTGTGGCACTGTGTGTGGCTGTAACCTTCAAGGTGTGAGATCACAAATGTTATTTGAATGTCGTCAACATGCTATGGCATAACATTCTAATGCTGATGTAACAATCACTATTGGTAATGGAAAGCAATGGAGTTCTAGAACACTGACTTGGAAATTTGACATACCAAACTAATCAAAGGGTTAGATCCTACTGCTTTGCTTAATGTCCTGATGTCTTTGAGTAACTTAGCTTATGTCATTCTCCTTGGGGGCATTCAGCAAAAACATAGCACTGGGTCAAATGATGTTAGGATGGTATGTATAGTATAATATAGTATAGTATAGTATAGTATAGTATAATCATGCTTCCATAAGCTCATACCAACACATTCCTACTCTCAGTTGTTGATATGAAGTGTTTGATTTAATGTTTCAGGAAATAACTGATTGCATGAATCTAATTTGCTACGAGCTGAGAGGATAAAGGTTCAGCTGAAAGCTTCCGTAATTGGAGGACAATACACCATTTATTACCCTCTCTCCTCTGTCAAAAGGGTTTGTGCTCAAACTGAACAAGCTGAGTGCGTCCAAAAATAGAAGTTAAATTAGCTTCTATACAGCAAATTGTTTCAGTATTGAATTTTCAAACCTAGATTCTGCTCAAGCTTAACAACACCCTACTCGTAAGATCATGCTTGGTCATGATTTGTGAACTAAATGAAATTTTAGAGGTACAATAGGTAATTTTGGACTTCTAACATTTAAAAGAGGAATAGGAGTAACAAACACCTTCAAACCACAACACTATTTATCCCTCCCCCTTCTCTGTAAACGTGCTGACATTGAAACACCATTGGCTGCGGCAATTAGAACCAATTTTCAACCAATGAGCTTGAAATATTGTACAGTTAAACAATGTTTTGGTACAGAGTGCCGGCCCGTGCATATTTTGAAACCCGAATCTAAGGACTATAAACCCAAGTAGTGGGTGAGTCAACATGTCAGTGGGCCTTTTTCAATGATAGGAAGGGATTCACAATGGCTGGAACAATGTTTTAACACAAAAATCTTACCTGATGTACCTTTAAAACTCACAGTCGAGTTACATTACGGTTTAAGCTGATGCTTTTATCCAAAGCAACGTGCAGTTGATTTGTCTAAGCCGGGGCCAATCCCCCCTGGAGCAATCGGGGGTTAAGGGCCTTGATCAAGGGCCCACAGCTGTACCAATCGTATTGAGGTTACACGAGGATCTAAACCACCAACCTTCTGGGTCCCAGTCAGGCAACTTGCTGCCCTAGTCATGAGTCACATACTACACGAATGAATGCGTGCCACTGTGCTTATGGTGATTAAAAGATAAGACACTGTCTTTGGTCCCTATCTGTCTGGCTCCTCTTTTGCACAACACCATAGCAGCTCATGCATTCCTGTCTGGTTTCATCTTAATTCCAAACTCCATATACAACATCTTATTGAGGGGTTTTATATTGCAGCTGTCAATGAATAGGAGTCACATTTCCGCTAAGATATTAATCGTATTGGATTAAAAAAAGAGGGAGAGGAAAGAAAAGGCAGCACTGTCTTGGTTGAGTGAAAATACCATCTCATAACAATTGAACTCCTGCTCCTTTACTGTGTACAGCTAATTACACAACACTGTTAACCCTTTTCGATCACAAATCACAAATTAGATTAGCATGCGCTAACTGAGCAGTCTAATGATCATGTGACAACCACTACTGGTAAATGAAAGCAATGGAGTTGTGACTTGGAAGTTAGAGAAAACGAACATTCCAAACAACCTTTTCTTCAAAGGGTTAAAGCTGCAACGTGCAGAACCTGCGAAAGAGACTGCGGAATCTTAATCCAGATCTACATCTAAATGATGTTTAACATGCAGCGCAGTTCAGGCAATGCTGATAGGAGAGTGCAGTTCTGTGGTGGGTGTCGGGGAGGTCTGTTTTTCTAACGCAGGCTGACCTGTAGAGCACCTTGGCAACATCAATGACGCGTGGATAATTTCACGTTACGAAAACTCTGGAATGCTGAACGTACACAACTCAATTTGAGAAACCACAAACCTTCAGCTGTAGATTCTGTAGGTTTCAGAAATCTTTGCTTGAATCTAACTGTTCTCAGTCTTGTTAAAATGGCACTGCTGGCTGAGCTCACAGTCAGGTATTTCCTGACTATATTGCAGCTTGTGTGAAAATGTGTTGGTGATTCTAAAGTTTATGATAAAGTTTCTCATTCACAATAAAGTCACATGTTGGTCACTCTAATAGAGGAATAAGTTGTTTTCTGAATGCCTTAAAATTATTTGTAAAATAATTGCAGATGCACACATTTGGAAATATACAATAGAGAGTTGTTCCGTCTTTTTCAGCAATGATGCACCACCTTAAAATGTGTTCCCTGGCCACAGGAAGTGATGCACCACTTTGGCACTGATACAGTTGGACAGCATGTTCATCCTGGCCCATGTGGAGAGGGTTGAGAAAGAAGCTTTAGCACTTCCACAATACAGAGTCACACGTTCCCATGAACCCTGAGGTAGACCCGTGTGAACAAGCGTGGACATGCTCAAACCATCTGTACATGCTTCTGGCTAGGACCCTTTGCCCTGTGCAATAAGGACATGCAGAAGTTTATTGTGATGAAGACATTCATACAAATCAGAATTATCTGGTATTTAATAATTAGCAGTACCTGAATTCCCTTCTGTTAAGGGAAGTCTATGAGATTGCTTCTTTCACTGTACTTTCTCATTATCTCTCTGCATAGCTGTCCTTTCTGCCCATTTGTTTAAAGCAGTTAAGGCAAGAGATAACTAAAGCAACAGAAACATTAATTATTTCCCTGATTGTATACACTGTACCTGAGTGCTGGTTTAAGTGTGAGTGTTCTTCATTCATTCTAGTGCTTGACTCTCACAGTGAATGTGAGAAAATGCTGTCAGTGGACGCTGCTGTCTTTACATACATGGCCATTTAGCTGTATCCTATATTTACTCAATGCCTCAAAAATGTGCACTGAGATCCTTGTAATCCTGTTTATACAAGTAAGTACATATATTGGATTCAATTCTAATTACCTGAAAACAAAACAGAAATTCCATCCACTGTGGTAGCACACATCTTGGATTACATGTGTATACTATACTTTCTGAGCACTGTTTTACTGTGTTTTTCCAGGGTTGGGATTTTAGGCAAATAGCCAAGTCAGTTTTTTTCCCCCCAAGTCAACTCCCATCAAAAGTGAACTATTCTTGAAATGGGCCTTGTAGTACTACTTGATTTGATGACCTAGTGAAAACAGAAGGATTCAAGTCTTTTAATTTAATATCTATGAATACAGAAATATAGCAATATCCCACCAGACAAAAATAATGTATTTTCACACAATCTTATCGAGTTATTAAAATGTGTATTTTTAAGGTTTAAGGTTTAAGGTAAATTAGGAAACTCAATTGGATTCTGGGGTTCTGTAGTTAAATTTGTTTTAAATTTCACTGAGCTTTGCTGGTGACTGAAAGGAAGGCAGAACCCTGAGAAAGCAAATCAGGTCTTGACACTAATGCCTCTCAATCTCCATCATGAAGAGACTTGGAATGACTCTTTTTAAAGACACAGATACAATTTTTATTTTCCAGTTTAAGTCAGAAGATAAAGTGTATACCTGCTTTTTCAAATGAATGAACTGGAAAATAATAAAAAGACCTGATGTAAAGTGCGTGCATGATTTCTAAGTGACGTAGAGCTTTGACACTGCCTGTCCACTGTCTAAGGATATCCACTTGGAACTCCCTTCTGATTGGCTGCCCACAAAATGGACATGCTTCTGTCTGATTGGGTGGCCTGTAGCGTAGTGGTAGTAGTAGTAGCCACAATAAGATCCGCACAGCCGTTGGGCCCTTGGGCAAGGCCCTTAACCCTGCATTGCTCCAGGGGAGGATTGTCTCCTGCTTAGTCTAATCAACTGTATGTTGCTCTGGATAAGAGCATCTGCCAAAATGCCAATAATGTAAAATGTAATGTAATGATTGGTTAAAATGTTGCTGATGCAATAAACATGGTCTTTTAATTGAGCAACACCGAATCCTCCTGTCATAGACAGCAGAAGTAGGAGTATAAGTAAAAATTACTTTTTTACTATTTTACTTATCAAATCTAAAGTCTAAACTGAGTAAAGTAAGTTTAATATCGCAGCCTGTGTCTTCTTTGACTCCTTTTGTGTAGTATACCTGTCGGAAATGATGATTATGAATGTGCGGGGTCTTTAAAATGGACCCTTCAGGATGGATCAGCTTTCGCACCCTTGTCTCTGGGGTCCTGGCAGATGGCTGCCCCAGATAGGCCCAAGAGGAGAGTGAAGAACCATCTGCAGGAGCGCAGTTAAAAATAGACTCATTGTGACAATGTTTCCCTTTCAGGTGCGGTGAGTGGATCTGTCTATCAGAAGAACAAGAAGTAACTCTTGTCGTACAATAAGCCTGCATTCTGTAATTTTACACAAATATGGATATCATTTTATAGATTTTTACATTTATTTTGACTATACTTTATTGGTGAGCCAAGTGTGCTTTCACTTCTTTATTTACTTTTTGTTGGACCGGACCAGCGACTAGATCAGAACTGTGTTAATCATAAGAACTCTGCAAATACAACTGCAGCAGTGAATAGAAGAGCAGGCTAAAACAGCAGGCTGGAACTTCTTTCACCAGTCCTGGAAGTGAGGAAGCAGAACCAGTAATCCTGCGACGCTTTTCAAACACTGCGGATATTAATTGTGAATTTGACATGAAAAGCTCACGGTGGCTGGTTTCATGAATAAAGAAAGCTTAAGTGCTTTAAATGAGACACAGCGCAAGTTGGCTTTCCGTCAAAATCTGACAAAACAAAAACCAAACCCCACTCCTGGCTTCCTAGGAGTGTTTGTTGTTGATTGTTCATCTGTGCAGGATTCTGCCTGCACTGGCTCTTCACAGGTAGGACAGTGTGCAGCAAAGCGCTAGGTGTTGGCACCTGAAGCTCAGCGGATTAATCTGCCCATTAACAAGTGCTGGAGTCTGCTGTAGAGCAACACACTGGGAGCCACATCAAAGGACACAGACAGTCATAGCACAAACACTGTTACTGCTCCATCCACTATTTCTGTTTAACACACTTATATGGGAAAATGGTTGGGCTGAATGAGGCCATATTGGTCTTAATGTTCAGGAAAATATGTTTGAGTGAAATAAGAGGATAATTTCAAAGCATTTGTCTTTAATTCCTTGTATAATTCGTAGGGATAAGCCAGCAAGTGTACTGTTTGTGCAGCCATGTT
The DNA here is from genome assembly GCF_963514075.1 of Conger conger. Taxonomy (NCBI): domain Eukaryota; kingdom Metazoa; phylum Chordata; class Actinopteri; order Anguilliformes; family Congridae; genus Conger; species Conger conger. The sequence goes on from NC_083767.1 coordinate 8,699,937, forward strand.
TTCTTCTCTCCAAACATTCTTAATGCCATGGCAACACTTGCCAATTCATGTAAATAAAAATGTCTGAACAATTTAAGTGATTGCACTTATCATGATTTATTTTCATTATCATCATCACTTTTTACATTTAGATAATTACTTTTAATGTGGCTGTTCTGAGAAAAGCAAATATTTAATGCTGCAGTTAGTATTGTTGCCATGGCGCAGAATTGTTCTGGATGGTTATGAGGCATTTTGGCCTTCTGAGAGGGGAAATCGTGACGACAATGGAGATATTCTCATGCCGACAGTGGCATGGATTAAAAAAATTGTGATTGTCGGAAATTTTAATTTTGTTTTTTATCCTTATTTTGCTGTAATTTTCGTCTTTTTACATAACATTGTTATTTTAAAATAATTTTGTTTGTTCATTTCTTAGCCAAAACCAACTCGCCAAACTTACAAAAAGAACACAAACATGTTTTCATTTAAGCGTCTATTTTGAAGTCAAAGTAGAGTGTAAATATCCTTCTCTCTCTGCCACTCACAAATATGATATATAAACACTCATGGACATGTAACGTATGTTTATGAAAATGCACTGAAGTAGTACACTGAGGTTGCCGAAGTGACCTTGGCCCCTCCCTGCAGGGAGTGCTTTCTCCATGGTTACGGTTGTATGATGGCACACGGTTGTGTATTCAGAGATGCTCTTCTGCATACCACTGTTGTGATGTGTAGTTATTTGCATTACTGTCGCCTTCCGGTCAGCTTTGACCAGTCTGGCCCTACTCCTCTGACCTCTCTCATTAACAAGGCCTTTTTCCCAGCAGAACTGCACCATTCACTGCTAACTCTAGAGACTGTTGTGCATGAAAATCCCATGATGAACAGTTTCTGAGATATTCAAATCACCCTGTCTGGCACCAACAACCATTTTGGTTGTCACTTCTAGTCAAAGTCACTTAGATCACATTTCTTCCCCATTCTGATATTTGGTCTGAAAAACAACTGAACCTCTTGACCATGTCCGCATGCTTTTATGCATTGAGTTGCTGCCACGCGATTGGCTGATTAAATATTTGCATTAACATGCTGGTGTACAGGTCTACCTAATACAGTGCTCAGTGAATGTACATTCAGAGCGGTAGAGATCCACTGTCTTTCCAATACACAGCTTTATCTGTGGTATGCTATTTATGAGCTCTGATTCTGATGTTCTCCGTTTGATTTATGACTGAGCAGACGGCTCGAACAGCTTGCTTGTTGGAATATCTTGTACATTTATGACTGAAAAGAGGGCAGCAGCCTGTCTTGCATGTATTTGTTTCTGACACTCATGTTTTAACCCTTTAAAGGTGTCACAAATATGTGATTAGTATGTTCTTAACTGATTTAGCAGTCGCTACTGGCAATCGAAAGCAATGGAGTTCTAGAAGACTGACTTAGAAATGATCTGCAATGTAAGGGTGTGTATAGCATTATTAAACATTGATCTTGTGAGCTGTTGCCACTGCTGTTTGACAAATGAAAATATACAGTATATGTATAAGAGAATGTTAAATTCACACTATTTTGCATATTCAGCATGCATTGCAGTAACAGTCCTGTCCTATTGGGATTGGTCATTGGGATTAACCATATGGTGCCAGAGAAACTCAAGTGAATGCAAGGCAGTGTATGCAGCTCTACGTTGGTATTCTGTCACAAAATACATTCCACAGCAAAGGAGAGGAGAAACTCGTTCATTTAGTGCTATGGTACACCATTTAGTGCTATGGTACACCATTTAGTGCTATGGTATGACTGTTTTACAAGATGTCTGATTATTCAAACTCCCATTACGATGGGATCCAGAGTAATGCTGAATTTATTACTCTCTAACAAGGCATTAAAATAAACGTTATATTAAAATAATATACATAAAATCCCGAGGAGTAAGCGACCCAATGATTACACCCTTAGTAAACAGGGAGCGTATTCAGTGTATTTTATGGGTGGTCGTAACACTCTGTATTAGGACCCAATGCCAAGTGTGGGGCTGTACCCATATTTCCTAAGGCACAGCTGCCGACACACCCAAATTCTGCCAGGAATGAGAATGTGATCTGGACTGCAGTTGTCTTTTAGTGGTTCTTTTTCTGAGCCTGGCTGAAAAGTGTTCTGTGAAAGAGTGGTCAGATTAGTTGTGGTAAGGTTCTCATACTACTAAAAGTGTTATATTAGCAATACACAGCTTGTACTGTATGAACAAAATTGAGATGCTTCTTGTATAATGTAAGTCCTATGAACAGATGCATTTACATTTATATTTCATTTTAGAAAATGCCATGCATGAATACATCTCTAATCTATTATTTCTTTCTTTAGAACATGCATAGACTTCACAGTATGAACTTATCATAAAATAGATAAGAAAATGTGATTACTGTATGTTTTGCATGCATTTACCTTAACGTAAGAGTGTGTAATTGTCTTGTGGAGACAGGCTAATTGATAGGCTCTTCTGAATGATTCTAATTTCTAACTTCTGCTCTTTAGATGATTTGAAGTGTCAGTCTGGATCCAGTCATAACTTTTATAGGAATAAGCACAGTTCTTTGGTTGAAGGATGTTGATACAGAGTCCTGCCTCTTGTCCAATGCATGCTGGGATAGGCTCCAGCAGCCCTTGTAGGTTAGAAAGCGGACGTTATTGAAACGCATACTTCAGGATACTGAGACCTGCCACAAGTGGAAAACGGGGAAATATGCGAGGCGCAGCTGTGGCTGGTAGGTACGCAGGGCCTTCAGGATTCCAGAAATTGCTTGCTCATTCATTCCAAGCCGGAATAACAGCAGTTTTCCCTGCTCAGCAGCTCCTCCGAGACTGTGGAACGCAGCAGAGCTGGAAGCTTGACTCCAGTGGCCCGGAGTCTGGGAAGCTCTGCCAAGAGAGGCTTAGTGAAAGAGGGACATGCTATTGTTATGCTATTCACCCCGCTATTTTGCAATTTGCTATACATATTATCGTATTATTGTCAGAAAACACAAATCAGTCTTGTAATTTTAAATTATTAACAATATGGAAAAAATAATGAAGTGCATAAAAAAATGTAAACACAAAAGCGAAAACTGTCAAACAAAAACGAAATCTTTCCGCAGCCTTGGCAATGTATTCCAAACCCTAACCCTCATCTACTCCATTATAATACATAAATTTGACTTTTTCTCCAAAAACGGAAGAAACCCTGTTTTATCCAAAAAGCTAACTGCTGTACCAGCCCTAATGTTACCTCCTTAACATAACCCAAACCTCAGTCGTGTTAGTATTTGACTATAAATTTTACCATCTAGGGGTAGAAATGGCGTTGCCATGAACATGTGATTTTTACATTAAAAAGTATGGTTCTGTCATCAAGCAGGATGGGGAAAGGCTGATGTCATCGCTGCCAGATTCATCATCTCTGCTATTTCAAATTCAGCTGAATCTGCTCCTTTAAACTCTGTCCTTGGGATGTTCAGCATAACACTCATAACCTTGAATACACTATTTTTTCGAGAGCGGGTTGAGCAGAAGTTTACTTGCAACATTCTTTCCCCCAAAGCAACTTATTTTACATTTCTGTTTTTACATTGTCTATGTATGGACAGTAAGTTGCATACTTCACAGTTACTTTATTTAAAAATGAAAGACCACTGTGAATTCACATGACCGGGTATTGGGCCCATGTTTCAGTAAAACTCCCCAGGGTGAAATGCACACTCAGTCGGTCTGCAGTTACTCGCCTCTTTGGCCTTTAGATTTGAATGAATACATCGACATCACACTCTTGCACGTGCTCACTGCTGCTATTACCTTTCAATCACCGCAGGCATGGTTTCCCGGGAAACGATAGCGAGTTGTGCCATCACTGAAGCCCCCGCCAAACACGACCCAATACTCACCCGTCACTGTCACTAATCTCCCCAGGTAGCCATACTAGTCATAATTACTGCCAACCAGGCCTGCTCAGCATTTTTATACAGGGCCAGGTGCATGCTGGGATATCATTTGCTTAATTACTGGTGGAACCTGAGGAGCTGTCTCCTGATTAGCATATTCCTGCTGTCCCCATGAGCACTCTGTCAGCAGTTGTATATAATAAGTCTAATAAATATCTAATAAAATGCTCACTGAGTGTATATATCTTTGTGCAGCTGTTTGAGGCATAGACTATTGTACTAGAATGGGCTATTACATCAAACCAAAAAATAAATAGATTCTAGTGAAGGTGAAGGTCATCGTTTGAAATGCAAATTAATCCTTCCTTGCGGAATTTGAGAGAGTGTGAGAGCAAGAAAGGTCGTTATCCTCCATAACATGTATTGCATTGGGATGTTTGTGGACTTTAATTCCTATTGTTTCCAAACCAGAAGGTGTCAGGGAATGACTGACACCTCATCACCTCAGCACTATACCTGCTCTAATGTATTATCACACAGTCCCCTCTTTCTGTGCTTCACTTCTTCTATTCTTCAATCATATAGAGAGAAAACCAAGTGTATCTGAATCCCAGCATCCAGTGAATGCATTTGCTGGCTGTATGAAATCAAGAAGGTGAGGCCCCTGATAGCTTTATGAAAGCAGTCTTGAACCATGAAAGGATCGGAAGGGTGTTGCCTTGCTGTGGTTGTTCACTGTGTTTTAGTTTCCTTTCGTGTAAACTAAAGGGGAATTAATTTGTCATCCAGACAGATGTGTCCATTTTGTGGGAAAGACATTAATGCAGAACTCCCTGAAAACTGGGGGGGGGGAGGAGGACGACGTATTCATCACGACTGAAAAAAGTTCCATCTTTTCGTTTCTTTCCCCCCCCCCTCGCACGCAAAAAATCCCTTTTTCTCCAGAGCTGTGGAGATATCCCTGCCTGCGCAGGTCCAGAGGCTGTGAGGCGTGGCGGTGGGGAATGGCGGGAACAGTCCAAACGCTCCAAAAACGACAGCGGGCGGCGTTGGCGCATGATTGATGTCTCCGCTGCCGACGTGCGGGGCTCCATGAAGCCGGGCGCACGATGCGCGTTGCGTAAGAGCCGGTAATCACACCGGGTCATCTTCCCACCCTGTTCACCTGCCGCGGCACACTTTATGTAAGAGCGTGTGGAATGCTGGAGCAGGGGGAGGATCTGACTCGCTCCGTAGTGAGGCCTGGCTTTCTCTGGCACACTGATAATGAAGGGGCAGTGGTTCAGAAGCCTTTGACCAGTTCCCTTTTTTTCCCCCCACAAAGCGCTGTCTATTTTAAAATGTCTACTGCAGTCCTGTTGATTATAATGGAATTGAGTGCTTCTACATGTGTCATATTTATGATAGTTTCACATTAATCCTACAGTATGTGAGTGTATGCATGCGTAGCTATTTCTGTGGGTATGATAAGAACAATAGGTACACCTCAGTAGAGCTGTATCTCTTTTTTTGTCCAGGACCTGGATGCTAAGTTTGTCTGGCAATTGTGTGGTGGTTGTGTCTTAAAGTGGAAAGCACAAAAATGATATTTTCACATTTTCAACGATCTACTGTGCAGTCCACTGCACCCTGACCCTGAATATCTCAGGACTGTTGGGGACACTACCCACATTCCCTCCGGGGTGATAAGACCTCAAATTCCTGTCAGATTACAGGGTTCTGGAGAGATTATTCCTCTTCCCGTTACGCAGCACATTTTTTCTGCGCGTATTTTCTTGGAAATCACCCCCCCGACACTGCAATGTTTATGATAGCGAGGGCAGGTTGATGACCCTGAGCCATAAGTGATCCTGCGGCCATTTTTCTACTTGAATAAAGCACCTCAAACACTGCATGCTTATACAGTTGATGACCAAAGCAAATATACATCTTCTTTCACCTGTATTCTTCAATATACCGAAATCTGGCACCTTATATCCATCCATCCATTATTTTATTCTGCTTATCCTGAACAGGGTCGCGGGGAGGCTGGAGCCTATCCCAGCATACATTGGGCGAAAGGCAGGAATACACCCTGGACAGGTCGCCAATCCATCGCAGGGCACACACACCATTCACTCACACACTCATGCCTACGGGCAATTTAGACTCTCCAATCAGCCTAACCTGCATGTCTTTGGACTGTGGGAGGAAACCGGAGTACCCGGAGGAAACCCACATGAACACGGGGAGAACATGCAAACTCCACCTTATATCTGTGTAACTTCAATACTTTAATAAATATGTAGACTGTGGCAACTAATTTCCTGCAACTGGTCAGGCCATCATCTTGCAATAGTTGGGAGATCAGTGGAATTAGTGGCCTGACGATGTCAGTGCATGTTTTGTTGGAGGAGGTTTGGAAGCATAAAAAATTTATCTGAAATGGTGCGTTTCTGTCTCTCTCCAGTTATTTAATACTGCAGTTGTACAGCCACCGTAGCTACATAAAGGCTCACTGTACCACACAATTAAGGCCTTCATCCACTACACAGAAAAAGACGTTACCAAGCTGAAAAGATCTCCCGGGACATTACAGTGTGTACGATGATGAGTGGAAGTTATTAAAATCTTCATTGCAGCGATCTCCTGGCATTTTAAATTCCAGTGGAGCTATGAAATTGCACTCAAGTCAGATAAAATGGATTTTAATAGTGATGGTTGTAGCATTGTTCCTGAGCAAAAAATGAAGGTCATTTCAGGCAAAGTACAATGCATAATCCTCTTTTGCAAACTGTAGTAGCATGCCTCAGACCAAGCAAAAAGGGATCTTTGTTTTTCTCACTACTTTATTAGTTATGCCAAGGAACCCTTCCGTACTAATTCTTGTCAAAAACTGCTTCAAAACATTAAGACTATACTTAAATCAATGGCATTATATCAATGTTCCCTACAGAGCAATTATGCAGATTATTTTCTAAAGATCGGAAGCAAAGCTCAGAATGTCATTATTCTGTATTGCTTGTCTAATTATGTGTGAATCTGAGTAAATTGAATGTTCAGCTGCATTTCATCTGCTGTGGTCTTCAAAATGTGACCTACGCAAACAGTTAAAAGTTGAATGTTGTCCAGCGACCACATCAATGCGTTTAAGAAATAATGAAATTAAGATGTTTCTTCATTTCCCTTTCACAACTGCACTTCGCTACGTGCTAGGTTTAGTGTGAGTACATTTCCATCAGCATGATCAACAAGCTGGGATTATGGCCTGGAGGTCCTCTATCTCAGCTGTGAGAAAACACTTGTGGACACATTTTGAAAGAGCACGCCCGTCTTGTGGGAATAGAGCGAAGCATCTTAGGTTGCGGGAAACATTCCAGAATGATCTGTGAGAACCACATCATCTGCTCTACGGATTAACGATCAGAATTAAAGATCCGATCTTTTCAGATCTTCATTCTGCAGTGCCACTGCAACAGGGTGTCAGTGCAACTGGAGAATTATAGCGATGTTGATTGGAAAACTTTAGCAGACCATGAGAATACAGCAAGCCATTCTCGATGACAGTAATTTGAGCGGATGTCACATATGTAAATTACTTGCTAATGTTATCCAAGACATGCAATAGATTTATTACATATAGGATTGTGGTGAGTGGAAATAAAAGTGATGTTTTCTGCAGAATTAACTTTTTTTTGCCTATATAGCAAAAAAGAAAAACAAACAAGCAACAAAATTGAGAAAAGGGTTATATTGAGAAATTAGCAACTCCTGGCCAAACATTTGCTGTGTTCATGACATGCCAGCTTTATTCCAGCTGTGTTTATGGGTATTTCACTTAGCCTCCGCTAAGAGCTCCAGGAGAGTGGCTGTGCTAAGCGTCATTGTTGTTGCTCACGAGCCAAATAAACTTCCCGGGAGGCAGCAGAGCCTGAAGTCAGGCATGACGTGACCCCCCCCCCCCCCCCCCCCCCCCACCTCAGAGGCCGCCATTGGCCACGACGCTTTAAAAAAATGCAGCGGGATCAGACATTGGCTGGCGTTTTGTCATTCTGTTAGTCATCTCTCAGGACTGCCAGAGGGGAGAACTGGCACCTAAACTACAACTCAGTACTGCCATAGGTCATTTACAGGGGGGGAAACTGGCACCTAAAACTACAACTCAGTACTGCCATAGGTCATTTACAGGGGGGGAAACAGCCAGGGAAAGTTCATATTTAGCATTTTTATTTCTGTATTTACTTGCTGCCATAGTAACCGTTGGTACAGCTGGATATGGTTACCGTGGTTACCGCTGGATATCTTCCACAGCTTTTCAGGTTAATTACCCTGCTTTAGTTTACAACAACAGTGCGTCATCAGGTACTCTAATCTGAAATCTCGCTAATGCTCAGTTCTCTTAATGACTATCCAATTCTGAAGCCTATTGCAAATCTAATACGCTTTGATAGTAGAATACACCTTTAGAAAATACATTGATTTTCTTGTTGCTAGATAATTACTTTTCTTCATGACAAGAAAGTATGCGTCATATAACTTATCAATTACTAAATAATTATTTTTATTTTTAAAAAATGGTTTGTTTGTAATCCTGATCCAACAACCCCTGAAATGCTTAACAACATTTGTTCTTATTTGGCTAACTTGGCATACTTCATTTTGTAGACTAGAAAATTGTCAAGATATGAAAAATAATTACATTCATAATACAATGTTATTTGCCAATTCAAAAAAAGAAAAATCCTGTTTTCACAACAGTCTCCACCTCACCTGGAGTTTCACAACTTGTTTCTCCTCCAGAACTATGGCTCTAACTTTTACTTTATTACGCAAGCTCCATAAAACAAGAAGGCACACACACTTTCTAACAAGAACAACCCCCGCGTGGGCTTGACAGCGCGCCCAAATATCTGCAAACCCTCCCGCCCTCTTCAAAAAAACCCCAAAACAAAACACCGTAGATTTTTTGGATGAACACAGAAATGCGTAGTGAAGCCTTTGAGAGGGGATTCCTCCCTGCCTAAAAAATGTGGCTGTACCCCCTTTTTAATGAGCACTGGAAAGCAGTAGTCATTAACCCAAAGGTTAAGAGAGGCCAAGACGTTAATCTCCCATGCAACACTTTGGCCTCTCTGTTTGCAGTGCGCTGTTCGGGCTGGTGGAGACTGCTAATTATGACTTTAACGACCCTCTTAGTTAAACAGTGTAAAGCGCAGGAGTGACATGCCACTCCATCATCCTCTGTGTAGCCTGACCCTTCCGCTGTGTCTGAGCAGCGAGCAAATACTCCAGTGGTCCGCGGAGAGGAGAGAAAGAAAAGAGAACGACCGGGCTGCGAGGGGCTAAATGAAATCACACAGCTGGTTTCATTTGAATGTCCTCGCTTTCCTTGGCCATTGTTGCCACGTCGTTGAAATGGCAGTGAAGCGCTAATAGGCCAGTAGCCCGTGCCTTGTTGAGGTCGCCTCTGACAAAAGGCAAAAACCACGTCATTTTGTTTACGCCCGGCCTGTCGAGTGACCAGTGCACCCCTCGAGACCACCTGCTGCACTCAACCCCCCCCGCCAAAGAAAACGAAAAAACACACACATTCTAAAAATGTGAACCTCTGTTACAGATTCCATTCATTATATTAAGTGCTCGGGGTGTGTTGTGAAATGCCTCGCTCTTATCCATCAAGCCGAGGCCATTTTGTTCTAGGCAGAGCTAGTGCTCTTCAACAGCTCGAAGACCTCTCCATGACAGTAGTGGGTTTGTGGGACACAGTGACTATGGCTGTGAATGCAGTCACATGACCTACCCCAGTCCTGGGTTTCTCTCCAGGTGATGTCGTGGATCCCGGTGATGTCAGAGTGGAGTAAATCATGTGAGGGACGAGGTTTTGTTGATGCGTTGAGTGGAAGGCATCCCCTCCGTTTACTGCCTCTGCATCCATCCCCTGCGAAACAGCATTTAAGAAAAATAGTTTCACTTCACATTTCAGTGTCACAAAAGCACTCATTTACAAAATAAGGAATACACTGCCAATATACTTAAAGATGTATTTTCAAGATCAGAAAAATATATTGCAGTATTTCCCAATATATTGACCAATGCACACATTATTCATATGATTATTTCATATGTTTGTATCAGAATATTTTCCATGAAGTCTGCATATTTAAAATATATTGCAGTATATTCCCGTTTTCCAGACAGAAAGGCAGTGCAAAAGCTGCTCTCACGTGGACATTTCGTCTCTTCAGGCTGGGTGTGTTGGTCATGGAGGAGGTGGCGCTCAGAGCGTTCTCGATGTCCTGGTCCAGCTGGTCCAGTTTCATGATCAGGAGTATCATGGAGTCTAAGTGCGATCGCTCCCTCTCTTCTTTCGACCCCTGTCAGGGAAAAGGGACAGATGTCAAGCCATAAAACACAACGGCCATTTTAAAGAGTGTGGAGTGGCTGTGGTTTCATTGTGGGCAGAATGGACATCAGTTGCCCATGGAAAAATAATAAATAATGAAATGCAGATAGCACAAAAAAAACATATTTTAAAGGCATAAAGAATTATGCTTAACTAAACTTTTATTTAATTAAATATCCCAATATAATTCACATATAAATGGGAGTTGTTGGTAACCTTAACATGTCAAAATAACACCACATTAATATTTGCCTAATTATGTCCACTGACGTTACCTGACAAACTGAACAGCTGTTTCAGCAGTTTGTTGACTCTGGCACATTTACTGAAACATTCTTGCATGGTGAGATTACCCAAAAAAATATTAGCTACATTTCATTTATCCATCTAACAGTACGGTACAACACCAGCCCAGGAAGTCGTGAACATTCTCGTCATTTCAAATGGCAAACACAGTCTGGTTTTAGTGATTCTTGAATGCGAGCCTGTAACAACTGCCCAGTTATTTCAGTTTGACAGAGTGGTCTCTGATATTAGTTTCAACCATATGTGTAGGGGGACATTGTGAAGAATTCAGTAGTAAGAGTTTCAGCCAGTGTGCAAACTAAACATGGAATAGAACATATCCATGTACAGTACATATGGCTAGTCATTACCAGTCTAATGCATACGTGCTTATATCCTCCTCACTAATAAGTATGCAATTCAACATTCATCTCATTAGCAGTCAGCCATTATCATCTTGCTATTTTAATAAATTGCCACATACTTCTTTTCTTCCTTCTCTCTGATATCACACCATCCCTTACTGACTAAATCTGTCATATTCATATTGGCAATAAGTCAATAATAAACTTAAGCTCATATTTCAATTGACGAGGCGTGCATGGCTTGTTTCATCTTAGGATGGTGCAATTACATATTTTGAGTTCGTTTTGACCATGCATTTCATACTTCTGCCTGGTATGAAATCAGTATTTATTCCAAAGTGTTATTGTATCTAGGTAACAGTGCGCTCTCAACAGATCTTAACGGTGTTGCACAAACAAACTGGCACTGAATTCCTGAATTCAAAAATCCTTTCCGAGACGAAATAAAGAAAAGGAACTGCGCCTCCTGCTGGCCAAAGTGCAAAGTGGTAGAGACGTTTGTGAGACGATGGAGAAATCAGGCTTGCAGAAACATGTGACCGGATTTATTACGTAGCTTCTCAGTGCAATGGATTTCAGCATTTAAGTGCTGATAACTAAATGACTTTCTGAGCCACGGCTGTGGTCTTACAGGAGGAGGTGAAGTCACATATTATGTAGCAGAAAAGGACAGCAGTTGGTTATTGGTAGCAATTTATCTTGAATTTTTATGATTTCTGTGTGTTTTATGGTTACCTTTTGTTTTTTGTTTTATCAAAGGTATGGGGTGTTCTTTTGTGATGGAAGATCTGATTTTGTTTGAGTGGTTTCAGTTCAAACCAGGCTCTTTATTTAGAGATGATGTTTGTAATGCTGATCATTTTGGCGTTCTTGCTTTGTGGTTTCTCACCTTCAAATGTGCAGAGAGCTGAGCTTAAGGAGCTGGGCTGTCTCCTCAAAGCCTCCAGGTGCCAAATGTGTGCTGCACATGCATGAACAAGGGCTAATTTACACTCCACCTGGCCTTGGTGTGCTGAACTTTCCCTCCCAGCATTATAAGTGGTTCCTTGTTTTTCAAGCTTCGTCTCCCTGCTCTCAGCCCGGCCTCATATCCAGGCCGTTATAAAATAAATCTTTTTCTGACCTCCCCTCCTTTCAGATGACCTCTCAGCTTCCACATACACATGCCCGAAGGCTTTCTCCTTACAGACTGGGATCCCACTGTTGTAAATATATGGATAATGCCACATTATCACAGTACTGCATTCCAATGACTGAAAGGAGAAATAATTTGCACATTTCTCATTCTGTGTGTTAATACCATGGCAATATATTTTAGTTCAATGTATTTCATTTCTGGGAGGGTTATGAGGTCATTTGTAACATTATTCTTTTAGCTTCTATTTTTTCAAAAAGTATTTAGATGCATTGGCTCACAGTCCCCATATTATTGATATCTGAGTACAGCTTTTCTGGAAAGTTGTGTATGCCGTGTCATTAAACTCTCACTACCCCTTGTGTGTGTGCGCTCATACAATAAACACTTTTTTTGTACTTTTCCTGAGAGTCTCTGAATCATGTTATTCTTCATGATTTTTGGTTAGCGTATGGACATAGTAACAATAAAAAATACACTTATCATATCTCGAGTTTAACTTTTTCAGATGATTTTGTTGCTTCGATGACATAAGAAAAAACCTTTCCAGGACATCTGTGCTTATAACAGAACGCCCAATGACGTGTCTCCCCGAGGAGATGTCTCTCCCGTCCTCCATCGCCACGTTATCTTCTCTTCTGGCGTCTTCCCTTCTTTATTTACCCTTCTTTTCCCCTCCGCTCTGTTCTCTTCTGTTGTCCTGTCTCTCCTCTCTCCTCTCCCCTGTGTGCCTGTGCCTGTCTCTGGTAATAAAGCTAACACTGACATCAGGTGGTGCATCTACATAAAGGCACACAGAGCGCTCGGTGAGTGTCACACAGAGTGATATCTAATTATCAAACATCTGCCACGGTCATGCCTCCTGAAAATATTTTGTGATGCCTGTTGCACAATTTAATGTTTGTAGTTTCACATGAATTTATTTGAAAAAAATATTTAAAATTTTTCAACAAAGTGAGGTCAAAGTAAGCAAGTATGACAGCTTGAATAGGAAATGATTTGTGGTCATGCATTGTTTTGAACAAAGACTTTCCATGAAATTGCATTCATTCAGCAGATGTTCAGGGGGGATTATTCAGTTCTGCATATTCTGTTGCATCTGGTGATGCAAAATATTTATGGTGTGCAACTGCCCAGGAAGATCAATTTAAATTGACAACACATCCTCATAAATAAAGAATACAAAAACATTTCCCCACCAATAGTGGCGTACAGGCATGTGCACGCGCATGCACACACATGCACGCATACACACATATGTACACACATCCTGTGGAATGGGATGGAGTATAATACAGTCTACTTCAAAATATAAAATACAATATATAAAGTAAACAAAGTGTTGCTATAAAACCCTAAACATCCCCTTTCCCTCCAGTTAGGGAAAGGTTACACTGTTCTGTTATTATATTTGACAGCTCATAGCTGTCATTTGATATAGTTAGAGGGAAAACCCAGTTTGAAAGTGGTATTGTACCCTTGCAAGTTTTGTAAGTATTGTTCCTCGAGAAAATAGTATTCCATTTCTTAGTCACAACCAATTACTGCAACAATATCAACCGGCAAAAAGTGAGTTATAGACCAAGCAGAAAATCTAAAAAAGACATTTTTGATAGAAAGACTGCTTTCCCTGCATCATTTTCAAAAATATGACAGTTGACTTGAATCATGTAGGAGAATAATCTTGCCACAGAGGGACTTCCCCAGCAGCCTGTGTTATAAACACTAACCTGTCCCATTTGTGCAGAAACTGCCACTCTCTCCAGTAGGAAATCACTACAGGGGCGGCTTTGAAAGCTCTTCTTTGGTTCGGGGAAACTCCATAACTGTCACTTTCAGCCTGACATACAGTATGTTGAAAGAAAAGCACACGGAAGATCACAGGCAATGCCACGGGCTACACTGGATGCCCACTGCTGGGGCTTTGGTGAGCCTGATCTCTGGGCCTACCAGGGGCCTCCCTGACTGCGGCTGTCCTGTAGATCACAAACACACATTAGTACAGTGGCTCCCAACCCTGTTCCTGGAGATCTGCCATGTTCCGCGATTGGGAACCCCTTTATTAGAATATGAATGTAGCTGAGATGCAAGATTCTTGTGGCCTCAGGACAGCGAGCAGACTTTCACGTTATAGTCCGAGAGAAATGTCTTTGGTTACGCAGCGTCAGTTTCAGCGGACAGATGAGAGGTCAAAACTCATGATGGAACCCATTGAGAAGTTGGTTGCTTTGGAAGTCTGAAACTAGTTGCCCCAATATTAGCTGTTTTGTTATCAGTCTTGACAAGTTCTGCAGAGTGCATTAGACACTATGTTTTGTTGAAGAGTTATATATTAATATTATTTTATATGCTTTTCATATACCCTGATGTTCGATGCAATTCCCCTTAGTAATAATGAGCCTTTTATTGCCTTGGAAAAAAAAAAGCACTGAAACAATATGTCCAGCCATAATGTGGGAAAAGGAATTTCACTTTCTGTCAGAAAGGCAATAAAGTGGGTGTTTTTTTACATAAATATAATTCTAAAGTCATAAAAGTCTAAATGAGTGTTGCAAAGATAGACATAATCACTAGGATAGTTGCTAGAATTGCAAGGATTTTAGTGTGCCACTTTTGCTGGTAGTTGACATCAAGATAAATTGTCCCTTTCATATAGGTTAGCAACCCTGGATTGGGCTAGGCCTGACCACTGAATACTTGTACAACAGGATGGTGATGTTCACGTCAGTTAGTTGCCATAAGGGCAGGCAAAAGAAGGAAGGTCTTATGTGACCATTATAAACCAGCACAGGATGGAACAGCTTGGGTGAAACTGGTGATCCATGAGATAAGGTTGTTCATACAGTATTTAGCATTTGATTGATAGATTGGTCATATATAGTGGGGTTCCTCTAGTACAAAAACAAAGGGGTCGCTCACCCAGCATATTGTCAAACTACATGTACAGTATATCCAACAGAAAACGAAACAGGGCACACTTATATGGTACATAGTAGAAAGAGTTTAAACAGTATTCTAAAATAAACCCATAATTGAACACACAAAGGCCAAAGTATTGGACAGTGTGACACTGGTCAGATATGAAAAAATCCCCATTACTGTATGTCACTGTGTCCAGTTAGGAGAATGATGTCACCATTACCAGATCTAATAGCTGCAAAACCAGCAGGATCTAAACAAATGTAAGCTTTGTCTTTGCAAATGTCACAAGATATAAAATGCCAGTGTTGCTTCACTGCTTCTGAATCACATGTGTTCGGGGTAGGGTGGGGACACAAGTGACTTTATGCCAGCCAGTTGATCCAAAATTAAACTGCTATTCCATTATAAATGAGCCAGTTTGGCATCTCTAACCATCCTTATTATCTCTCGTTCAGATGCTTACGTTTATTTTCCAATTTCCAGTCATTTACCCAGTGAATGGAGCTCCTTTTCAATTTCTCCATGCTGTGGAAGACACATTTATACCACTTGCTGTAATGGAAATCCTTGCCTTAAATCTTCCTTTTTCACAGACTGTACATACAATGGCTTTTTTCTTCCACTGTCTACCCCCCTCCCCACATTATTTTGGTATTTATCAAAGCCTATCTATGCGGTCACTCCTCATGAACAAAAGCAGTTATGTAAAGCCAACTGAAATGGCCCACCAAATCCTTTAATCGCGGTTTACAATTCAGTCGCATTCTCTTTAGTGCTGTCTCATTCTTCAACCACTTCCTGTTTTAAACGCAAATTATTTCCTCTCTCCTGGGCCAGTCCGTTCTCTCGTATCGCTCCTGAATTGTTAGCTTTCCTGACCACCCACAATGCCGCTATAGCTCATTCCGTGATGTCACCCATGTTCATAAACCGTAATGATGTACATATTCAAAAACGCTACGAGAAATATTATGTACATGAAATTGGAGGCACTGAACGTGATTTATGAAGTAATTTCTGTGTCAAGTAATGCAAGACATCATACAGGGCTTCCAAGCACTATTTCCAGCTGTCATATTTCATAATTTTCCCAGTATCAACAAAGATAAAATAAAGGAAGCCCTAAGTCATATTGTCAGCGATCATCTGGGGATTGGAATATTTTCCACATATATTGCACTAGGATGCCAGTATTCCATTATCAGTATACTGTTTTTGGATCAGTGTCCTGTGGAGTATTTATGTGTCTTTGAAAAGCATATCCCCAATTACTGCCAAGCACTGCTTTTTATATGCACTCGGAAGGCGTGAAATATGAACTGGATGTGAAATATGAACAGGACCTGGAATCATTTGTTTGGTAATGAATTTGTTCCTAGTGTGTTCCATCAAACCTCCCTAATAAATGGTTTTCAATGAGCAGAAGAGACCGGATGATTTTATGGGTGAATTTCAGTGATGAGTAAATTTAGCCTACTGGATGCTTTTATGTGTGTTTTAACATTCAGAGAAAGAATATTGATGGCAGTTAGGGAAAGTCATGGACAATTTGACAGCATATGGCCCTGTCGTTCCCTGATTTGTCTTCATTCCTTGTCAGGGACAAGGAAGCCAATGGCATCAGCAAATGCGTCCGTAAAATGAGACTTCAGTAAAATGAACCCTCCAGCAGTTACAGTATAACATTCTCTCCTCGGGTCTCCCATTCACTCTGACTTTCACACTATTTTCCCAATTTAACCAGCAATCGGTCCAGTCTATTATTTAGCAAGCTAATGCATGTTATGAAGTTGGCTTACAGAAGTTAGCTATGTTTATATGGTCCTCCCTAAACCCAAAAGAAGACGTTTTGGAGGTTAGGAGCTGATTGTCCCCAACTGTTGTTAATTGTAACTGCCCCCTTCCCCAGTCAATGGGCCACACCAGCAACCAAATGTTCAAATTGTACCAGTGTAGAGAGACAATACCGCCTCACCCACCCTCAACAAAGAATAGCCCTATACGTCTTACTCAGTTCTGAACTGTTTCTGAACTGAAAGCAGAGTCAGCTGGACGGATTTCATTATTAAGTTTACTTCATCTTATATAAGGATGCATGCCTTTTTTTCTTCTTTTTCTGCTGTTGTACTAGCAGTTCAGTATATCATCATCCTGTTCAGTACAGACAGTAAAATCCAATGAGAAACACCTGGACCGTTATATCATACAACACATGTTGCCGGGTTTCAAGTTCTCTTTGTTTGTCCCTGTGTACAGACTGCTGCTGGTGTCCTATTGTCAGCTGGGGCACATGTGAAGTGTCACATGATCATTGATTGACATTCTCGATCGACATTCTTCCCCTGAGAATGTCAATAGGCCTCATGCCTTCTCCCTTCAGGCAAATGTGTTGTGCAAAGCTAGTGCACATTGCTAGTGCGCATTGTTACATGCACTATACTTAGCATGTGACTATTGCTATGTGGCTAAATTTCCCATGGAGTCCAGTGGCCTCTGAATCAAACTGAGAACTGGAGTTAGGACCGTAGCTACGGGAGGCACACACACACACACTCACTCGCACAAATAATCTAAACTGCAGTTGATGGCAAATCCGTGGAATTGGCCTTTAATTACTGACAATTATGTAGCCTTGAATGTTAGGCTTGAGTGAATTCCTCTCAGTAATCTGAACATGGCTAATGGGCACAATTAAAAAATAATGAGTTTGTTAGTGTGACGTTCTGCAAGCATCTAAAGTGAGTGCCAGAGAGCAAAACTCCAGGAATCAGCTCCTTTGGCATGGCATGGTTTTATGGAACAGATACTGCCAATGAACTTCATTATAGCATACCGTCTATACAATTAACATGCCTATTTAACACGGTAGGGATTTGGCTTATAAAATGTTCTTAAAGAAACACATCTTTTGCTTTTCATTATTGGTTGTAAGGCCAATTATATATATTTATTCTATCCTTTTTATAGATTCGCAACTCTTATTTGATTACCTGCAGACACTCAATTTAAGCCTTTATTTGCCTACTTGTATGCAGATACATACAGTGTAATGCCTACCAACATGATTTTATTCTCTTTTTAATCATGCTAGATGCATTTGGACTTTGTTGAGAAACTCCCTCCAGACTCTCTTTGCTTACTAATATTTATTCAGCTGCGAAAGGGACATACAGGAAGTGATGTAATGGAATATGCGGTCACATTTTGAAGACACGTGGTAATAGGTTAATGAAATCCAACTGTGCTACTGTCCTATATAACTTGTAGCCTGCTCTGTTTTCAGAGTGAAACTTTGGTTATATCATTTCCAGACAGCTTGAAGTTTTTACATTTAGTTTAACCTTCCATGGCAAAAACAAACCCAGTGGAAGTTAATAATTAAGATAATATCAGTTGGGTAAAATCAATAAACCGTACACACGGTAGCCTCATTGCGAAAATGTCTATATTTTTAACACAGTGTGAGTGGCTTACCTTTCTTTTGCGTAATTTAACCATGCTTTCTTCCTCCTTACAAGCGTTGGACTTGGCTTCTATTTGGGTCTCCCCTGCTTCACTGGGGTTTCTCTCCGAGTGGGGAACCTCACCGATTATATCCATATTTGAGGTCGCGTTGGTGGATTCTCCTGACTGCTTTGCTGGTTTCTCCTGATAGCTTTGGCAGCCCACTCCTTCACAACAAGGTACTTCATGTGCTATATCCACTCCACAGACTGATTTGTCAACCTCTATTGTTCGACCGTCGGTTGTGTCAGAATTTGAGTCCTTGCGAATGAATATGCTGATATTTGAATTCACACTGTGGCAGTCTGGGACACCTGTGGCTCCAGAGAGTGGCCCGTCACTGATCATTTCGCTACTAGAGATCGTGCTGGTGCATTGCTCCATTGCCGTTTTCCCTCCTGCTTGGACTCGACTGGGTGACAGTTCAGTTGTGTGCAGTGGTGAGGCCTCGGTATGGCTCCTGGCCTCCTGGCCGGTGATTGCGTCATCCTCTGAAACGTTGCCCAACGTCCCGGTGGCTTGTGCGTCAGCAGCGTCGTGAGGAGACGGGTCAAGGCGTTTGGCGGACTCTTGTTGGGAGTCGGCAACAGCAGGAGTGACGGCCGTTTGGTCGCTCCAGTGTTTCTGAGAGCCCGTGGCTGGCGTGGGACCCTGCTTGTGCCCTGACCTCGCTGTTTGGTCACTTGTCTCTGATCCGTCCTCAGGGACGCTCTCTCCGACATCCGCCCTGTCCCCTGGAGTCTCAGTGGGAGGCGTATACTTACCAGAGGGCCTGGTCTCCCGTGGCCCGGTCTGGTCTGGCTCAGTGGAGCTGGAGTCGCTGGCTCCATCAGTGGAGTTATCATCGGGCTCAAACACCAGCGTTTCCGTACTGCCCTCCATGGGCACAAAGTTCCCTGCTTCTGAGAGGGTGATATCCTCATCCGCGTTCACAGAGTTCACCTGCGCTTGGGTGAACGGAAGCCTGCTAGTCCGTAACTCATGGCAACACTCTGGCAGGGACGCGCACCTCTCCCTGCGCCCCGACCTGGAAATGTCCGAACCCAACTGGCGGCCATTTTGCGCAATTCCGTGACAGCTGAGTATGTCCAGGTCATCGAAGCTGTATTGTAATCCAGTCCTGTGAGTCACATGTTCTTCCCAGCTTTTCCTCCTCACAGCGACAGGCATGGCTTTTTGAGTGACTCATGGGTTGGTATGTGCCGTAAGGTTTTCTTTTTTTTTTTTGTAAGATCCAGTCAAAATGGAGCACCGAGGCAGCTGGGGTTTCTATTCCTGATGTTGGCTGGAAAAGAGAAAAGACCAGCACTGAGCACAGAAACCTCTCGGGTTTGTTGTCAAGCGAAAAGTTACAGTTACCCAAACTGTGGGAATCGCAAGACGAACGTTTACAGAATAGGGTTTCATGATACAAAAACCCTAATACTGCAACAGTTATACAGTCAAATTGTTTCCTTTCGTTATTACATTGTGGGCCTCAAGTGTTATTTGTTATTATGAACTATGAAAATATCTTATGCATGGCAAGACGTATTGAATCACATCAATCAAGCCCAGACGGAACACTTACACCAAAGTAGATTTTTGTTCCTTTGTTTGTTTTTACAAGTGCTAAACGGTCAAAGTTCCCTGCTGGTATACCCTTGGTCAAGAATGTATGTTTTCTTTGACCCAGTGAATTCAAACTACATGAGCACATGGTGAACATTCTGTAAAACATCTTTGATTATAGAATTCAAGCTTGGCATTAAATGACTAGACGAGGCACAGAGTAGCATATTTGGAAAAATTGCATATGTATATATGATTTTGAAGTGGCCTCTTGATAATCCAGCAAAACAACGTGACAGCCCGATATTAGCAATTTCCTGGATTAATTTACCACACAAGTAGTGAAAAGTTATGAAATGAAATATAATCGGAAATGGTAGATCCTCAATAAACGAGCAAAGTCTCACTCGAGTAGACAAACAAACTTTCTTATTAAATTAAAGCAAAACCAAAGTACTGCTGAGTATGTTTTTTTTTGCTTCAAATAAAATATCCACAGTAGTTCTGAAGAAACATTACATTAAAAAATACTAATTAAATGTTGAGTTGAGCAAAATGGAAAGAGTATGGTTATACAAATCTGACAATACAACTAAAACCATTACATCATTTCCACTTAGAGTAACTTCCTCTGTGATATGATTTTCATATAATTTCATTCAGGACAAATCAATGGAAAAAAAACTGGTTAACCTTATCTTAAAAGCAAATAACCTGAACAAACAAAAAAGTCATCACAACAACTTCCAGTCATAACAAAATAAAACGTCTGAAGAACGTTGGTGTTCTTAGACCAGCAGCAAGATATTGTAATTTACAGCACTGATAGATGTAACTGTATGGAGACTGCTCCAAAGATTGTATCTTTTGGATTTTCACTCTATACATATTATCTGCTGAAGATCTGCTGTGAACCATTAAATGCATATCTTACATACAAAAGAAGCCTCTTACTTTCCTTATAATGACACGAAACAAAAAATTGTCATTGCTGGTGGAGCCCACCTCATATGAGAATCAACAGAGAGATGGGGCTGTAGTTGGACCATTCCACAATTTGCAGTTAATTTCTTTATCCAGGGTGCTGGTGGTGTGGTTGAGTTCTCCCACTCTGTCCCTGTCCTGTGTGAAAGTAAACCATGCAGTCCTGTTGCCTCAGTTGTTTGAGTTACTGTCAATAATCCTGGCTACAGGTCTCGGTCCAGAGGTTTGTTTGACAGGGACCAGGACTGGCTAGCCTGCCCGGTGGCGTTTCCTGTTTTAGAACAGCTTGCTCATGTTTGAGTGACAAAGGACACCACAGACAAGGATCCACACTGCAGTAAATGAGCCTTTTCAATGTTTATTTAAAAGTCTTTAACACGTGGTGCATAACTTGTCTCTGAGCAGGACCATATTATTAAAATCATTCAGCGGAACACATGACACACTGAAATTTCTCAGGATATAAGGACATGTCTGCTTCAGCTCACAGTTATGAACAAAACTAGAACTTGGAAAAGGTGTGAAAATTCCCGAAGAAGACCCTAAGAATGAGCAACGTGCTGAATATTTATGAACAGTCAGCAGTTCAAAAGAAGACCCCTCAAACAAAACGTACCGTGTAAACCAGAATGCTTCCTCTTGATATCCCCAAGCCAAGTAAAGCACAGTAAGTTAATGGAAATTCCCGTTGTTACCTTCCCCGATAAGCCTCCAGAGCCACACAAATCCGGTACCGTAAAAGCCGAAAGACGGTCTCCATCTTGATCACATTAAGGTCGTGCTGACACTAAACACTTGTAGGGGCAGCGCTGCCTCCAGCCTGACCAGCCGTCCCATTCACGTCTGTAGGACAGCCCACATCCCCGGCTCTTAGCTCTGCCTTTCTTTCAGTCTCATCTGTTTATCTTTTTTTTTTCTTTTTTTAACTTTCTTCTTCTTCTCCTTCTCACAGACACGGGCTGGGAACAGATCTGGCCATTTGGCCATTTGGTTTTGATTAAAAGCAGACACGCAGCTCTGTAAAACTCAGGATAGAAGCCAAGGGAGATTGCAAATGTTTTTGGCAGTAATTTCTGAGCGTTTTAAGAGTCGCCTCTAACTGTACAAGCATCCATGCAAAAACAGAGGGGGAGAAAATACACTGCCAGGCGTTTATAGACATTCCTAGGGAATGTGCCACTCTTGCAAAAACACAAACTTGGCTGGCCTCCGTTTGGAGAATTTCAGACAGATTTCGACAATGTGATATTTAAGGAACTGTAAGGGTGACTGTGTTGTGAGTTTCAAAAGAAAACAACTTTTTAGAGCCGTTGCGGTGTGCGTTCACCACCCAAATATAGGCATGCCCGTGGACTGGGCCACGGCACATTTAAGGTAGTTCCTCATCCTATTAGAACAGCTTATGAGGAAAACTAAATAAACAAATGTATAAATATCCTGTGCCAGCAGCACACATAGGAGTGTATCATACTCGGAAATGAAAACATTCATTTGTTAAGAAATATTGTGAAACGTGACTCAACTATATTCATCTAATAAATAAAGCTCATAGAATCTAGCTGCAATATGTAAAATATGTGACATTATACATACACACACAGACAGACATACACACACATTCCCAGTATCGCAACAAGAAAAGGTAGCAAGCCAACATCCTAGAATCCATGGATAAATAAAAAAAACTTTTACATTATAGTAAATATAAAAAGCAGTCCTTATGGAGGAGCGAGGACTTCAGCTGACCATCAGATTAAAGCTACCATATGGCTGACAATCCTCCGATGGATATGGATGCACCGCAGCAGGCCTGAGACATCTGTGTAGCCCAGGAAGCACTTTCCGACCCCTCGGGGTTGTTTGCGTCCCACCTGGCAGCCATTACGAGACCATCATTCTATCAGCGGCGTTTTGACTCCAGCCCAGATGGGCTCGCAGGCATGCCGTTATGCTCGACTCTGATCCCTGGTGGGAGAGTGCATCTTCCTGTTTGCGCAGTTCCTTACGGCTCTCCCAGGAAGTGGCCTGCTGGGAGCCGGCTCCAGCCAGGGAAACATTGCTGAAGGCTTGGCTATTGGCCGCCTGACCCTAGCAACAAACAAGGCAGCTGAGGGAAAAACAACAGGAAACAAGCACGGCGGCTCCTAAACAACTCAACAATTTAAAGATGAGTTTTTTGTTGTCGATGCTGTTGTCGTCAAGACTTGTCTGTCTTAAGAACCCCTGCCACAGTAGGGACAGTACTGACAAACCCCCTTGGTGGGGGGACTAATACTGTAAGTATTAGGATGGGGGCCTGCAGAAACTGGATTTGCACAGAGCCCAGGGTTTTGTGCTCCATCCCTGGTCATGAGCATTTGTTTGACTCTATGTAGTGTGACTTATGGGGGTTTGTGTCTGTATGCGTCTCTCTAGGATGACCTGTATCCAGTCAACATTTGTCCTTAGCTATGAGTCATAAGTAAATCCAAATGTTTCTTCACAAACTCAGTTTGACAAGTTCATTTTTTGTGATGGATGAACTCTCTTTCTGAAGAAATTGTTAATGTTTAGTTAAAATGAAGGACAAATATGGAGTGAATCCAGGATTATACTGTAGGTACCAGTCAATCCTAGTATTTGGAATTAAATGGCCTTCCCAATAACCTGGAGCTCAACCTGGAGTTGAGATTTCCAACGTATTAAGAAAACAAAGCTCTTGTTGTTTGGTATCCAACGTGAACTGCAGGGGACCCTTCAGAAAACTGGCCAACGATTCTTTCCTCACCCATTACCATAGAAACCAACATGTTTTCTTGTAATATGAAAAATATTGCTTTCTGTGTGGGAGATGCTTCCTGAATTGTCTTGAGATGTTAATTTACTGTCCCACGATCAAGCCAACAATTATCTATTAATCTAACGCTTCAAGTTTTTTAAATTTTGTATTTCAGATCAAAGAGCATTCAGCGCAGTGATGGACTTTGGGGTGACGTCAGCTCTGTTACTCGGTGGTGAGGGAACATGACTCACTTCTCTGCAGTAGTGTGCTGGGCGTGCTCCCTGGCTTTCAGATGCTTTACGTGGCAGAACAAATGACCAAACAGCTATTTGCTTCATCATGTTCTCCTCAGAGCCTTCTCCTTAACGCAAACAATAGATTTTAGAATTTATCTGATCTTCTTTTGAGTGGCCAAACAAATGTCGTGCCACATGCAAACTATACTGGATGTCCTATTGTATTGAGTATTCAAGAGTAGAATAACTTTGTGCATTCGGGATGTCTCCAAAGCATTCTGGGTAAGATGTTGAAAGGATGAGCGTACCCACCTGAGGTTTACACTCCCTCTCTTCAGAGCATCGCCTCCAGGGGCTGAAGATGTGCCTGCACTGAACAGCGAACAGAGCGTCTCGCGTTTACCTCCCCCAATATCGCAACACGCAGCTTTTATTCCTAAATATATGGAGCCGTAATTCATACATTCCGCAGCTGTTCTGCCACCGCACTTTTATTTCTCAACCACCTATTCCACAGCTTTGTGCATGAGTCACCAAACCCATTCATTACGCGCTCACTGAAACCGTGGACGCTTGACTCTGAGCTATAATTTGGAAGGATTCAGGGAAAATATTTCTTTAATGGGAACATTTCCCGATGAACGTAACCTTTGAGCTTTGCTTGTAAGCTGCTGTGACTCTTAACCAGGTTGCTGAAAGTGAGGAGTGGTCTCTGAAATATGTATGTTTTGTTTTGACGAGTGTCTCCGATGGCACAAGTGTCACGTTCTTTGGGTGTCTGATGAGATTCAGAGTAAACAGTGTATACAGTCTGGGGATTCAAGGCATTGTGGAGTGGCTGCGATGTTTCTGTGCCTGATTAAAATGAGTATGATAATGATAATGTTACCGCTCACCAGTGCTAATTAAAACTTAATCAACGCTAATTTACCCACCGCAGGTACGCACGATGTAAACTTTTGAACAGTTGTCGTTTGGCAGCATAAGCAGACATCTTGATAAACGTCTCTGAATCCAGGGCTCTGGGACAGATGGGAAATTAAAGTTTGTGCTTTTCAGACGATTGGAATAATAAAAGTTAATTTCAACCCATTCCCCTGAAATAATCTCAATACATTTTTTAAAAAATAATTTAAAAAGCAAAATGAAAAACATAGCCTAAGGTTTGAGGCAACTTCCTACCATCCTGGACAGGGGTCCACTCTGTGTTTCTATTTTGCATTTCATGAAGAGTAATCACTTGTGTACTGCACAGACAATTGGCAAAATATGCAGTGGGGGCTAGTTCAGTTTCCAACAGCATTGTTACCCGATGTGAGGTTTTTTTTTTTTTGTTTTTTTTAAAGATATTTTTTTGGCCTTTTTCAGCTTTATTGGACAGTATATAGAAAGAGAAAGAATGGGGGAGAGAGAGAGAGGGAAAGACATGCAACAAATCGTCAGACGGTCGGATTCGAACCGTTGACGTCGCGGCTCACAATGAGCACACGGTCGGTGCTCTGCAGGCTGCGCCACCGAGACACCCCGATGTGAGCTTTTCTTATGCTCCTGTACTTCTCTGCTCATATCAGAACGAATGAAAAAGGAACATTGCTAATGTACGTCTCTGTCTGAATGTGTCCACCATGACAATAATTGATTAGGTAAAGACGGGTGTCGTGCTGAAGCGTGTGTGGGTGGGGAGTGGTGGTGGGGCGTTATGAGCTAGAAGTGTCCCAGGGGTGATGCTTTTAAATCACTGTTGAGAGTCAACAGGGAAAGGACGCGGAGGCGATAGAATGGAATGTAATCAGGGGAGTTCTCTGTGTTCCTGAAGTCGCAGGGGAGAGAGGATGTGGGACTGGGGTATGTGACGATGATAATGGCCGTCCGCTAACTGTGTCGCACACTCAGTGACCACTTTATTAGGCATTTATTAGACCTCTTTTTTTTTTTTACTTAAGTCTTCTGCTGCTGTAGCCTATCCACTTAGAGGTTTGATATGTTGTCAGATGCACTTCTGCATACCACTGTTCTAAGCATTTTCTAAGCATTGAGATACTCAAGCCACCCTGTCTGGCACCAACAGTCCATAGTCAAAGTCACTTAGATCACATTTCTTCCCCATTCTGACATTTCCTGAACATATTGACCAAATCTGCATGATTGTATGCATTTAGTTGCCGCCACCTGATTGGCTGGTTAAATATTTGCATTAACAAGCTGGTGTACAGGTCTAGCTAATAAGGTGGTCACTGATTGTAGCTCACTGGCCAGGTGAGTCTGACAGTGTGTGTGCATGTGTGCTACTGGGGAGGGCGATGGGGTTTGAGGTGCGAGAGAGGGGCCTTTTTCTGAGCCTCAGGAATCCTCCTCTCCTCTCCTCTCCTCTCCTCTCCTCTCCCCTCCTCTCCCACCCCTCCCCTCCCTCGCTCCCGCGCTGACGGTCCTTAAGTGGTGCACAGAGAGCTCAGAGGAAGCGCTGAAATTCCTCACCGATATCCTTTATTATTGGAAAATTCCAGACTAAATGGTGAGAGTGGCAGATATGGATTCTCAACTGCATAAGAAACGTTGGTGATGCTTCTGACGCCCGCGTATGGCACGATCCAGGGAAACCTCGTTTTTCACTTCATGTGTAAACAACTGAATGTGCAAAATGTTCCACTGGTTTGTCACAATCTCACAATCAGAGCTACCAAAGGACACCTTCAGTTCAATAAAGTTGGTCTGCTTGCATTAAAGAGAACTTTTACTTTTCAACCTAAATGATTATTATTATATTAACAATATTGCATGTTCCATTAATCTAAATCATTCTACTGATCTTTGGAAGGTGAAAACATTTATTTGACAATGTTTTGAAGAACTAGTTGTATTTTGCTAAAACATGGATTTTCTCACGTAACTTAATTTTAGTCTTCACTGATTCTTCATTCAGCACAGTGATTATATTTTTGGCTGATGGAGATCACTAATTATGATATTCCTTTATTTTAAAAGGATGTAATTAAAGTTGTACTGGAAATTCTGATGAGATATGCAATTCCATGCATTTTACAACATTTTATACATATAATTAAATGTAAAAAAGATTATATTGTACAGTAACAAACCCAAAAACTACCTACTGCATAGTGTACATGTATGGACTTAACAGGATGAGCAATATTTTTGTTTTCCATAACCAACACGGTCCATCTTACACCATGACCACGGTCCAGGGATCAACTCAATCCAAATCCAGCCCTGGTTTTCTTTTCTCCCGGGTAATTAGTGCTACAGATTGGCCAGACTGTGTTCACACCTGACTCCCAGGTAAAGGAAGGGTGGAACACCATGAGTTCTTGGCCCACAAGGACATGGGTTCCAGTCCCATGCCATTGCTCATGTACAGAGGGTACTGAGTTCAGGGAGAGCGGCAGCTGAAGGCCCAGTGGTCACCAACCCTACCCCCTTCTTTTTGTGTTTCCATTAGGACTCCAGGTACTATTACTGCCATCCAGAGAGCCCATAATCGGCTGTGCACTGCAGATTTCCCTGATTACGGAACCTCAAACAGCGAGCGGAGGAAAATGCTGCTAATCACGGACTGACGGCGATGTTAAACCACCACTGCTGTGAACGCTGGACCTCTGCGCTAACGTGACTGCTAACGGCTGGGCTCCAGAGAGCAGCAGCTCGGTGGAGACTGCAGGATGGGTGGGGGGGGGGGGGGGAGGCAGGGGGGCGGCATTCAGATTTGATGTGCAGCCATGGCGATCGTGGGAACAGGAAGAGGGGGTTGGTGAACGGGGCTGACATAATCTCAGACAAAATAATCAAGCGATGTTCCTTCAGAAGCTGTTTTGTTGCTGGAATGTACATCGCTGTGGTCTCCTGCTGCACTCTTTGGGTGCTATGGCATTTTGAATTTTGTACAGGATAAATCGAATTAAAGATTACTTTTTCTTATATTTCTGCATTTACCGAAGCTGTAACCCACACTGTAATCTGTAAACCAGATACATTTGCACATATTACCGTATTTTTTTTTACATTTTGTTTTTGGAATGTGCTTCAGGTGACTGACTGTAAGTGCTTTGCTAGTGGTTAGAATGACAGTGTTCCAGCTGGAAATCAACCCTGCGACCTTTCAGTTGCAAGCTAGTTCACAAACTATTTTGCTACCGAGCCTCCTTTTTGATTCTGGCCCTTTCATATTTCTCCTTTCTGTATCCTTATGTTGCCCGCGTGCCTTCTGTGGCGTGGAAAATGTGTAAGAATCAGAAAATTTTATTTAACTGTGTCATTGTTAAAATGTTAAAGGGTGCGTTTGACAACTTTTGACACAATGATAAAATGTAATAAGATTTCAAATGAATAGCATATCTTCTCTTTCAGTTCCATTGTGTGTCAAGCACTAACTCAACAAAAAAAAAAGAAACTTATTAAATCTCACTCTTCAAATAGATCTGTGCATTTTTTTTAAAATTACATTATGTGGACCCCTGGTAATATTTGCCTTGCATGCAGTTTGTGCTGGGATGTTGAAACGCAGTATGAATTTTTTTTTTTTAAACCTGATTAACTTCACTGCGCAGTGGAGTGGTATAATGGACTTTGACTTATGTTTTATTTTTACATTTGGACTTTTATTGGATTTCAGATTCTGCTTTGTGACTTCAATATAAACGCGATTAAATCCAGTCACAGTCGGATTCCTTCTGTAAGACTATCGTAAAATGCAGAAATCCCAACGTCTCAGTTGTCTTTGGGATTGTCATGCACAAGGATGTCACAGCCGTCAGTTTCGTATTAGTCATAGACGAATAAAAATGTCTTGGATGTCCAGATGGCACCCTGGGCTTCTGACCGATAATATGAAAGTCTTACTTTCTGTGCCTTCTCATAATGCGGCAAATGTATTTTCTGACAAATGAACTTTCAAAATGTAAAAGAAAGGAAAAGCAGTTTGTGTCTCCATTATAATTACCACAAAATGTGTTTCTTTTCAGTGTTTATTATGGTCCAAAAAGGTTAAGACCAGCCTGCTGAAACGGGATGAAACCAGATTGGCGGGCTCAGGTTGACAGTGTAAACGCCTTCCGTAAGAGATCAAACACCACCTATGCTCCATCCTTTAATCTCAGTAGTAAATGTCATGAGGTAAACAGCAATCGAACCCAAGCCTAACAAATTAAACTGATGATATGGTAGCTACTACACAAGAGCTGAACAGGCAAGACTCAAGAGCTCAATACATGCTGCAAGCCTGTGCACCCTCTAGTGGTGAGAGAAAGGGAGGGCTCCACTGACTCATTGCCTCCAGTTGTAGCCAAGACCTGTAGTAGGTTCTCAGGATATTAGATGCCATATTTGACAAAATCAAATCATTAGTTGTTCCCCAGGGCATAAGCGGAATTATATTTAGTACTCGAATTCAAAATAAGAGCGGAATATACCCCTCCCTTTATCTCTCACATTCCCAGTTTCTGTCAGATTGTAAATAACAATTACTCTGGCAAAAACAAAGAACTTTCTCCAGCGTGAGTCTGTTTTTTTTCCTTTTTTTTTTAGAGTCATCATTGAATGTCTTTGTTAGAGCCTCTAATCGTGACATCTTGATCCTTTGATAGCGCTTAGCCAGTCCGTACAGGGTAGGAGTTCGTTTCGCCAGCAGCCAAACAACACAAATGAAGGCCAGATGCTGGAGCAGTCCCTTTGCCCCATATGGAAATACCTTGGATGCAAGCGAGGTTTTCCAAACAGGCTGCGTGCCTTTGGCCCACATTAATAAGACTGTGAAACACAGGCCCGTGGCCTTGCTACCAGGAACAGTGACGGCAATTAACCCACTTAAATGTACGATAATTTAGGGGTTAAATCTGAATTTAGTCTCGTTTATGTTTTGAAAAGGTTAGGTCATGCAAAATAAACTCGACAAAGTTAAAAAAAAAAAAAACCCAAAGAAAAACAATACATCTGTTAAAAGCGCAGTACTAGACATCCATGCAGTATTCTGACCTTACATATATGTATCATACTTTCGGTTATGAGATTTTTATGAGACAGTGGAGGTACATTTTTGTTCAAGGATCACATTTCACAAATGTACCCTGAAATTGCAGTAATGTTTTCTTTGGGTACAAATGACTAAATTTTTCAAATGACAAGCTTTGTTACCTTTTTAGGCGCTTTTCGTGCCTTTATTTCTGAGAGTGTAAAGAAAATGTCGTTTTTGTTAGTATTTTTACAAAATGGCAGCCCTCATCATCTCCTGTGCTAGCCTTTCAATGAAGGTTTTTACAATCTTCTTACAACCCAAGACAGAAGACAGAGAACGAAATAACAAACTAACAAGCAAACAAACAAACAGGCAAACAAAAACAGCACAGATACGACCCCCTCGCCCTTCTCAGTCCTTTTCAGCCCATAGCTCCTGGCATCAGCGCTGAAGAGAATTGGGAATAATCACTGTGAATCTATATTTAGCGCTACTTTTTGGACAGCAGGCTAAGGGACTGTGTCAGAGGCAGAGTGGAGAGGTTAGGAGGAGGGAGGGGGAGGGAGGGGAGGATGAGAAAGAGGGATGACAGGGTGAGTGGGGAAGAGGGAAAAGGAGAGGAGGGGGTGAGAAGAAGGGGATAGATCAAGGGAGTATGTCTGAGATGGAAAAGTGAGAAGGAAAGATAATGTAATAGTCTAGGAAGGAATGTGTCAGAGGAGAATGTGCAAAAGTGTGCACCTTAATAATGATGATTGCATGTGATTTGCTATGCATGGAATTTGCAGTTACACTGCATAACACAACACATTCATATTTCATTCAGCTTTCATTTAAAGATTTTCACATGAATATGCAGCAGGGAGTGGGTCTTGAGGTTTTCTGTTGAATTTACAAAAATTGAACTGTGCACAACTCATATTTGCATATTATTTTTGGTTTCTTGTTGAAAAGCATCTAGCTCTGGTGCAAAGTTCTTTGAAACTTTGTTGGTTGGTGCATTTGCAGTACACTGCTTACTTGACGGACTCATTCTGCACAACCTGACAGAGTATTACAAATCAATTTTTAGGATCTCTTTCTTCCGTCTATGTAAGTTACGATCATGTCGGGAGATGGCAGGTGATTCTTTGATGTTAATAGAAAAATATTGTACTTGCATGAACCTGTGCTTGCATTTGGAGTCTATCCTGAATAGCATATTAACCACACACTGTGACAAAAGGAACTGAGACACCAGCTTGATATACTATATGACTGTCATATATATAAATTATGGAAACCAATTAATCTTCAGATGGTCTGATTTCACATTGCCAATTCCAAAATGTGGCTACTGTTCCTACTTCCGATCTATTCCGTTTGTACCTGTAATACAAGCCTATGCAAGGACTATGTTCATTCAGGTGCTATAACATTTTTTTTTTTTTTAATCTGAGAAGGCCAGTGTTATTTCATACACAAGAAGTAATGGCATAATAGATTGTCCCTACAGCTGAAAGAGATACAAAGGTATAATGTTATGAAGGACATATTTTTTTGCTTGCATCACATTTATACAAAGGTATTGAGTTTTATATTTATATTATTTTTTACCTTCTCAGTCCCCAAACTCTGCCTCCCTATTTCACATTACACATAAAAGCGTACTTTTGTAAATTTTGAGATTAACAATTTACGACTCACGATTGGAATCCAAAGCTATGATAACACGAGTTTGATATTTGACTCCATTTAGAAGCTGTCATATTTTCCTTTTGAATGGCTGATTGACTCGGGTAAACAATGCCAGCCATTAGCTCCAGTTGAGCCTCCATTGCTTCCCTGATGTGCTTTGTTTATCATTTGATTTAACACGCTTAACACGAGCATACGGCAGCTATTTAAATGAACAGGCACTCAACACCTTTAGCAGACCGGCGCAGGTGAACGCTCCGCCCCGAACAGTAGATTAAAACCTATGATGAAGTAAGACAGCTGCTGTAGAATAGCAATGAATTTAAATTTAGCAGCCGCAGCGACCGAAGGCTTTATGAGGCCGTGCCTAAGAGACTCTCTCCTAAATGTATAATTCATGAGCCATACTTAATACAGCCGCGGCACCGCCAGCCATCATGAACAATTCAGGAACAGAAGCGGACACACAGTATGAAATGTGGCTATACTCCACGCAGGTGAATGGGAATAATAATGGTGATGATTTATGCACAGTGTAGATCCCCTTTGGGTAATTGCATCTCCGGTACACTGTACCATGTTGGTTTACTGTGAAACTTTACATTCTTCACTTTATTTGAAATAATATCTGATAACAACTAAGTGTATGAGAGTTCATTTTAGCATGGATGTGCCACACGGGAGTACTTCTGTACTCTGCACAGCAAACAACTTTTTTTAAGTCACTGTTTGCTTGAAGTGAATTTTGCTCACCCCATTGGCAAATCTTGAAATGAGCCAAGCCACCTCATGTCATTGTCAATATTTTTCTTATTTAGCAAAAAAAGGTAATAGAAATATGATTTTAAGTCTAAATATAAGACTAAAATACTTTTACTTGAGATTTACTTATTTAAAACACATTTGGTTATGGCTGCAACACCTGTATACCTGTATTCTATTAATGTGGGAAGATGCAGCTTATTAATGAATGGATGTAGTATATATTGAATTTATTAAAAAATCTAAAAAGTAAAACAAACATTCAGACATATTTGTGCTTTAGTTGGCAAACCAAAGCACGAATAGTGTAATTATAGTGTAGAAAGTTGTTTGTTCTGTAAATAGAAGGTGTAGATTTTGAGAAGCATGGGAGTATTGATTTGTTTTTGGACTCGCGGTAAGACGTGAAATTAGCCGCTCTCTTGTAATCCAGCGGCAGATTTTCACGGCTGGGGCCGTGTAATGCCGCGCAGCAGCCTGTGGAGGATTTGCATGTTTTATGTTTCGTGGCACGAAGCGCCCGGAAGAGGCAGACATAACAATGCGATCTCACTTCTGTTCTGGCAGGTCGCACTGCGGTGCGGTCGTGTTCCGAGCCTCCCCGTCACTGCACAGGTGAACTGAAAACTCACAGGTATCCTATAGAACACTTGTGGTCTTACATGAACATCGTTGCACCTTAAACTCATACTGTTTTTTTTAATATTGCACCTCAATACTTAAAATTCAGGAAACTACTGCATGCCTGTGTGGCTCATGGAATTATGGGTGTGAATGCCACTATTTCTCAACCGCTGTATTTAACTACATGGAAAATATTGTTCCTGTCTTCCCATTTGATGTACATGCAGGACATTAAATTTATTAGCTACATTTCCCATAGGAAGAGCAGGCTATGCATAACAATAGCATGACACAGAGAAAACAACCACTGTTTATCTGGGATATGTACTGCAAAAGTGTTTTAAGTGGTGACTGAATTAGAAGAGGTTTCCAAATGTCTATGTTTAGTCTTCAATAAAGAGTTCATACGGTAATATTATTTTGGGAATGAAGCCATAATTCACAATATAGCAAAGTGGTGACTTGTAGACACGATTCAAATTCATTTTCCGAGTTGACCCAAGCCAAGCTTGAATGATGCAAAAATGACCACCTGTACTTCCAACATAATTATATTCAGTGAAATGCAAATTGCATTTTCTAGGCCAATGTGTTTCTTAAACAGTAATGTGTTGAAATGGCATATTGCCAGATATTGCATGACTCCTTAAGCAACTCTTGTCAGTTGGCTATACTTGGCCTTGGTAAATACTTGGCTTAAACCTAACGTGGCTTGCAGGGGTGTCAGCATACTGGTTTAAGTGATTTATTTTCCCACTTTACTAACAAAACCTTGCACATTGCAAAGTCTCAGTTGGTTTAATTAAACAAGACAATATGTATTTTGCTGCATATTAACTACAGTTACAAATTCTTTATGCATAAATAAAATCCTTAGAGTTTTTAATGTCAGATAAGAAGCCATACAGAGCATGGGGTATGAATATATCTGTGCATATACTGTGAACAGTATCAATACTGAGAATTCAACAGGGAATTAATTAAATCCATATGATACACAAAATAAGTACTATCTACAGAACAGGACTGCAGTAATTTGATTAATTTTAAGTGGTTGTGCAAAACAAATATTCTATATTTTACATTTTGTGAACCTTAAATTGTTGGGAACTGTTGCAGATTTTATTGTGATTTGTAATACAAGATATAAAACTCAAGACCATTATAATGTACCGAATTAACACTAAACTGCATTATACTGTTATACATACACTCAGCAATCAAATGAGCTTTTCAATAAATGTTCAGAATGTTTGAAGGGTTGATTTGATGTGAAAATTTACTACAAACTTATCAAAAGTGATTCAGGTACATTAATAACAAAAAATAATAATTAAATAACCCAGTAAAATTAATAACACAGCATTTAAGAGAGGTCACAGAAACTTCTGTTCTGTTCTGGTCATTCACTTTTATATTTAATATAAT
Organism: Conger conger; assembly: GCF_963514075.1. Classification (NCBI taxonomy): domain Eukaryota; kingdom Metazoa; phylum Chordata; class Actinopteri; order Anguilliformes; family Congridae; genus Conger; species Conger conger. The sequence continues at coordinate 8,734,420 of NC_083767.1, forward strand.
ACCTTCCCTCCCAACAAATAAGAAAATGAGAGATACTGCTGCAAAAAAGAATAAATATAATATCTCCCTGCCATCATCCTCTATGTGTCACATTCGCACATTTGAAATACTGCCAGGTAAGCGATACAGGTCTGTAATGAGTCACACTGACTCAGAAGTTTACTCTTTGGATTTTACAGCTTATCTCGGTTCTGCAGCTGCAGTCGTGCAGGGCAATGGTGTCCTCTGGGTTTCGGGAGGTCCCAGTCTTTAATTACATAATTTAATTTGGGATTAATCAGTCTGAATGAGCATGTGCAGTATTGCCCTTTGGGATTCCAGACGCTATAGTGGAGCTATTATATATACTATTCATATAGACTATTGTGTTGCTTTATTACCCAAACAATCTCTGAGAGTTGGACTTTATTTCTCGTATGACCCAAGGCATCATTTTCAATTAACAGCTACTCGCCATCCATGAAAATTGGTCTGATAACCACCGCATCCATCTGTGTATTATTTACTGCAAATTAAAAATCCTTTCAAATGGGAAAGTCTGTACATTCACAAGTATGCAAGCTGTAGCTAGAGATGCAAACCGTTGTAAATACTGTACATTTTATATTGAATCACTTCAATGTACAAAGGAAGTTGGATGAACAATCTGGAAAGGACCCACTTCAACAGTTCCAATGGCTTTGGCATGCCAGTATTGTACAGTAAGGGGCTCTAGACCTGGGCATCGGCCGTAGAGCCTATCAATACGATTATTTGATTAAAAATGAACTCTTAAAGGTGTCTCAAATATGTGATAAGTTCTTAACTGATTCTAATGCTGATGTAAACATGGCTAGCCGTAATTGAAAGCAGTGGAGTTCTAGAACACTGACTGAATTGAAATGCTTACCTCCCCGTGGTTCCGTCACTGTGCAGAGATCCATGTGTCCCGGAGGTTAAGCACACTCTCCATGAATGAAGGAAAAGCGCCCATGTGAAGTACCTGTCTGGCAGCGCGGTACGTGCTGTTAAGAGACAAAGAGAGCGCAAACGCAGCCAGGAAAAACAGGGCCCTGGTGCCAAATGCGTGTGCGTCGGTGTTCAGAGCGGGTCTGCGCTGCTTTTGCCAAGTGGGGAGATTATTTTGTGCGAGTGATGGGACACCACTCTTTCGTTATGTCTCCTGGCGGGGGCAGCGTTTTGCGCGGCCAGGCTGAGTATCCTGTCGTACGGGCCTATCAGGAGCTGTATGCAAATACAGACACGTCCATCAGGAAGCAGTGTGTTGAGCCTGAACCCTGACCTGGGCCCCGCATCATACCCCCACCCCCCACACTCAACATGCCTGCTTGTCTTTGGGGCTACTAAACACAGTACCCATAACTTACATGTGTTGAATCAGCGAGTGAATATTTTTTAAATGACACTATTCTTAGGCACCTAAGGTATACTTTTGGGAAATTGGTTCATTCTAGTGTTCCCTTGATGAACCTCAAAGCCTTTAAAAAGCAAAAAAGCAATAATGATATGTTGTGTAAGCTACATATGCACCATTGTCCCAGAAAAGAAATAAATGTGATCACATGGTGTAATCGGGGAAAAAGCAGTGACTGCTATTACATTAGTCTGTGGGAAAGGAATTCCTGTCGTCTGCGAAGCTGCCTTTAGTCATAAGAGCAAATGAGTGCAGTGGGCCTAGACACATTTTAACAAAATGGCCACCAGGGACGTTGGCCAGACAAAGACCCCAAACTGACACGACGGTGCCTCTCTTTATTTATTGTCGACCGGAGCACTTAAGGAAATGAGCGCAGCATTTATTGCCTGACTGGCGATTCATAGAAGTCGTAATAAAACCAGGGCACTGTGCGACCACTCCTGAATATCATTGATCCATTATGAATGTGGGCTGACTTCATTCGGTCAAACGCGGCGGTATAATTTGTGTGACATAACTGACCGTGTGTCTGTGG